>NC_066509.1:25432808-25442808 GCF_024679095.1 Eriocheir sinensis | reverse complement strand
GAATGCTTTCCGCCAGGTACACCCCAATGCAGACATCAAGGGTTGTCTTTTTCATCTTGGGCAGTCAGTCCAACGAAAGGTCGCAGAAGTTGGCTTGAAAGTGGACTACGAGAGTAACGTAGAATTCAACATGTCTGTGAAATCCTTGGTTGCTCTCTCTTTTGTGCCTGAGGAAGATATACTGGTCATCTTCAACACCTTGGCTGACAGCTTTCCTCCTCTGGATAGGGTAGAAGAGTTAATTGCCTACTTTGAGCTGACTTATATTCAGGGAGGGACAGGGCCAGGGAAGAGACAGGGGACCACCCAGGTACCCACCAGTTGTCTGGAACCATTTTTCAGCTCCAAGGAATAACATTCCACGAACCACAAATGCTGTTGAGGGCTACCACAATGGATTGAACAGTCTGTTCCTTTCCCAGCATCATTCCATCTGGAAGTTAATGGATGGTTTGAAAAAGGATATTAGTCTTCACTTGAAAACACTAGCAGACAACGAGGTGGCAAACAACCCTCCACCAAGAAACAAATACATTGTTCTATCAGAGAGGCTGGCTGCAAGGGTGGACTGCTACAATGATGTAAATGACAAGTTGCATTACTTGCGATCAGTGGCACATATCTTTAGCAACTAAAATCAAATACAAATAAAAAATGATTAAAATCATATAAAAAAACTTCCCACTAGGGGAAAAATAAGTGATTAGTTTAAAGCACAAGCTCCATAAAAATAATAATAAAAAATCGAAGCCTCACAGAAAACATCTAATATTTACAAAGTGAATTTCCAAAGAAAAAAATTAATTGGAAAAACAAAAAGTAAAACAGAAAAATAAGCCTCCCCCAGAAAAAAAAACTAAGTTACAAACTGAAGAAACAAAAAAAAAAAACTATTAGAATATATATATATATATATATATATATATATATATATATATATATATATATATATATATATATATATATATATATATATATATATATATATATAAAGGCTTGCTATGGTGCTCAACCTCCTCGTGGTGCAAGCTCGGTTCGGCGAATAGAGCACTAACTACTGTAAAATAATGAATAGTCAAAGAATAATATTGCTTTAAGTTATTTACTTTTCTTTTCTAAAATCCGTTCAGTAGAAATGGTCATATTTCTAAGGGTTCCATGTCAATTAAACCCCTATTCAACTCAACAGTGTGGGCCCGTGAGTTAAGTCCGTGTGGGCTGAATCCTGTGGGCTGAATCCTGTGGCCTGAATCCTGTGGGCTGAATCCTGTGTGGGCTGAATTCAGTGGGCTGAATCCTGTGGGCTGAATCCTGTGGACTGAACTCGTGGGCTGAATTCGTGGGCTGAATCCCGTGGGCTGAATTCCATGGGTTGAATCCTGTGTGGGCTGAATTCCGCGTGGGCTGAATCCGTGTGGGCTGAATTCCGTGGGCTGAATCCTGTGGGCTGAATTCCGTGTGGGCTGAATTCTGTGGGCTGAATCCCGTGTGGCTGAATCCCGTGTGGGCTGAATTCGTGGGCTGAATCCTGTGGGCTGAATCCTGTGGGCTGAATCCGTGGGCTGAATTCCGTGGCTGAATCCTGTGTGTGGGCTGAATTCCGTGTGGGTTGAATTCCGTGGGCTGAATCCCGTGTGGGCTGAATTCCCCGTGGGCTGAATTCAGTGGGCTGAATCCCGAGTGGGCTGAATTCCGTGGGCTGAATCCTGAATCATGTGGCTGAATCCTGTGTGGGCTGAATCCGTGGCTGAATCCCGTGGGCTGAATCCTGTGGGCTGAATTCCATGGGCTGAATCCTGGGCTGAATCCTGTGTGGGCTGAATCCGTGTGGGCTGAATCCGTGTGGGCTGAATTCCGTGGGCTGAATCCCGCGTGGGCTGAATCCCGTGTGGGCTGAATCCGTGTGGGCTGAATTCCGTGGGCTGAATCCTGTGGGCTGAATCCTGTGTGGGCTGAATTCCGTGGGCTGAATCCTGTGGGCTTAATTCCGTGTGGGCTGAATTCCGTGGGCAGAATCCTGTGGGCGGAATCCGTGTGGCTGAATCCCGTGTGGCTGAATCCGCGTGGGCTGAAGTCCTTGTGCTGAATCCCGTGTGGTCTGAACCCCGCGTGGGCTGAATTCCGTGGGCTGAATCCCGCGTGGGCTGAATTCCATGGGCTGAATCCCGTGTGGGCTGAATTCCACGTCCACCAATACTAAGTCTTCCTCCCTCCACCACCAACACCAGTACTATTGTAAATCTCGAGCATGCATTGCCTAATTTTGAAACAACAACCGATGAAGTCCTTAAAGCTCTCCATTCACTTAAAACAAATAAAAGTCCCGGACCCGATAAAGTATATCCTATACTGCTTAAAGAAACAAAGAGCGAAATACTTTCATCCCTCACAACCGTATTCAACATGTTCTTGCGACAAGGCATCGTCCCTTCGGATTGGAAAAAGGCTAACGTGACACCGATTTTTAAGAAAGGAGACAAAAAAATACCAGGTAACTACCGACCCATTAGTCTAACTTCAATTGTAGGTAAGCTACTTGAGAGCATAATTAGAGACAAAATTATGAGTTATCTCGAAAGCCACTCATTAATTGGGGATTCACAACATGGCTTCCGTAACAAAAGATCCTGCCTATCAAACCTATTGACCTTTTATAACAACCTCTTCTCAGTTTATGACGTAACCAGATCATTGGACGTAGTCTATCTTGATTTCCAGAAAGCGTGTGATAAAGTCCCACATCATAAATTACTTTATAAATTAAAGTAAATAGGTACTTACGGTCAAGTAAACCAATGGATCGCGAATTGGTTGAGCAACAGACTACGGAGAGTGGTGATTGATGGATTTAACTCAAGAGTGGGCGCCGGTCACTAGTGGCGTCTCTTAGGGCTTGGTTCTTGGCCCAGTGCTCTTCATTATTTACATCGACGACGTGAATGTTGGACTCAATAATCGCATTAGTAAATTTGCAGACGACACAAAGATTGGTAGCTCGGTTCTCACTGACGAAGACAGGCAAAGCCTCCAAGAGGATTTGCACAAAATTTCAGCTCGGTCGGATAAATGGGAGATGCCCTTTATCGTAGACGAGTGCCAGGTACTTCTAGTTGCAACAATTTCAATCCAAAGCTGGATGTTGCGCCTACGTGCGCAACGACATCACTTGCTCTCGTGCCCACGACCTTTACTCTTCTGAATTTTCCACCATCTGGCTAAGACTTCATTGTCATTCTATTACTAAATACATCTGTGCTGTTTATCTCTCACTTAACTCTACTAACTATGTAAAATTATTTGACTATTTGAATTCTAAAGTGGAGCACATCTTGTCTCACTCTCCCTTCGCTGGAATCTCCATCTTGGGAGATTTCAATGTTCACCACCTGCTTTGGCTTTCATCCTCTTTCACTGACCAGCCTGGTGAACAAGCCTACAACTTTGCTCTCCTCAACGACCTAGTGCAGTTGGTTCAGCACCCTACACGTATTCCCGACCGTCTTGGAGACAGGCCCAACATTCTAGACCTCTTCCTTACCTCTAATCCTTCTGCTTACTCTGACAAACTGTTCTCTCCGTTGGGCTCCTCCGATCATAACCTTATTTCAGTTTCCTGTCCTATCGCTCATGTACATTCTCTGGACCCACCGAAGAGACAATGCTTCTGGCATTTTGCTTCAGCTCGGTGAGACGACCTGAGGATGTACTTTTCCGATTTCCCGTGGAATGATTACTGCTTCCAGGATACAGACCCCTCTGTGTGTGCCCAGCACATCTCAGAGGTGATTGTCTCAGGAATGGAAGCATACATTCCACGTTCTTTCTCTACTCCTCAAGCTAAGAAGCCTCGGTTTAATCATGCTTGTTCTCGTGCTATTAAAGATAGAGAGGCAGCTCACAAAAGGTTCCAGAGCCCTCGAACTCCCGCTAATTATGACCTTTATATTTCAGCCCGGAATCGTGCCAAATCTATTCTCCGACTTACCAAAACTTCTTTTATAAATAGAAAATGTCAACACCTTGCTTCTTCTAATCCTTCTCGTGACTTCTGGCATCTAGTCAAAAATATCTCCTCCAATTTCACTTCTTCCTCTTTCCCTCCTCTCCTTAACCCTGACGGCAGCACTGCCGTCTCATCTGTCTCTAAGGCTGAACTCTTCGCTCAAACTTTCTGTAAGAACTCCACCTTGGGCGATTCTGGGCATATTCCTCCTACTCATCCCCCCTCTGACTCCTTTATGCCTGTTATTAAGGTTCTTCCAAATGATGTTTTCTATGCCCTCTCTGGCCTCAACTCTCAGAAGGCTTATGGACCTGATGGAGTGCCTCATATTGTCCTTAAAAACTGTGCTTCCGTGCTGACACCCTGCCTGGTCAAACTCTTTCGTCTCTGCCTATCAACATCTACCTTTCTTTCCTGCTGGAAGTATGCCTTTGTACAGCCTGTGCCTAAGAAGGGTGACCTTTCCAATCCTTCAGACTACCGCCCTAGAGCTCTACTTTCCTGTCTATCTAAAGCTATTGAATCAATCCTTAACCGGAAGATTCAAAAGCACCTATCCATTTCTAACCTTCTATCTGATCCCCAGTATGGGTTCCGCAAGGGTCGTTCTACTGGCGATCTTCTTGCTCTCTTAACTGAGTATTGGTCATCCTCTCTTTGCCGTTTCGGTGAAACTTTCTCTGTTGCGCTAGGCATATCGAAAGCCTTCGATAGAGTCTGGCACCAGTCTTTGCTTTCTAAACTGCACTCTTTTGGATTCTATCCCTCTCTCTGTTCCTTTATCTCCAGTTTCCTTTCCGGCCGTTCTACCTCTGCGGTGGTAGACGGTCACTGTTCTTTCCCTAAACCTATCAACAGTGGCGTTCCATAGGGCTCTGTCCTATCACCCACTCTCTTCCTGTTATTCATCAATGATCTTGTTTCCATAACAAACTGTCCTGTCCACTCATACGCCGACGACTCCACTCTGCATTATTCAACTTCTTTCAATAGAAGACCCTCTCAACAGGAAGTACACGACTCCAGACTGGAGGCTGCAGAACGCTTAACCTCAGACCCTGCTATCATTTCCGATTGGGGCAGAAGGAACCTTGTGTCCTTCAATGCCTTAAAAACTCAATTTCTCCATCTATCAACTCGACACAATCTTCCAAACACCTATCCCCTATTCTTCGACAACACTCAGCTATCACCATCTTCAACACTAAACATCCTCGGTCTATCCTTAACTCAAAATCTCAACTGGAAACTTCACATCTCCCCTCTCGCTAAATCAGCTTCCTCGAGGTTGGGCGTTCTGTATCGTCTCCCCCAGTTCTTCTCTGCCGCGCAGTTGCTATCCATATACAGGGGCCTTGTCCGCCCTCGTATGGAGTATGCATCTTACGTGTGGGGGGGCTCCACTCACACAGCTCTTCTGGACAGAGTGGAGTCTAACGGCCGTACCATAAGGCAGCCTCTACACCTTCCTCTTCCTCTTCCCTTAAACGGTGTCCCCTTACTGCCGGATACTATAAGGTGATCTCGGCCCCTTCCTCCGTTAGGGCTTCTTCCGAGTTGGGTTGGTAGCCTCTGGAAACATCTCTACACGGAAATATTGATAATTGAAGCATTTTACATATATTAGTGTAATCATACATATTTTTCAATGTATAATCACGAAGAAAATGGTTGATTGAAAGGCAAATATAGGTATAATTGGGAACATAGCGTGAGTGATAGGGTTGGCATCCCTGCGCGGCCCGTGTTTCCACAAGGCCTACGAGAGGGGAGGCCCAGGGGTTTGGGAGTGACGTCAGCACCCCTTGGTTTCCACCTCTCTCCACGCACACAGCCAGGAGTCCACATCTGCCCGGCGTTATCACTTCTCTGCCCCTCGCTACCATCCCGTCAGGCAAGGAGCCGTTAGAAAAGTGCTCGAGCCCCATCGGAGCTATAGGAAAAGACTACCTAGCTCCTTGAGTTGACCAAGGAGGCGTGTTGACACGGCAACTCGACAAGGGTTAAAAATCATGATACAACCCTATAGTCTTAAACAACATTTAAAATAATTTATTTAGAAAAACGATTGCAGATTCATATTAGATCAAATACGTTTTGTTATAATTCCTGGGTCATTTATTACTATATTAATGAGAGAAATGCAGAATTGACGCTTAAAATATGCGAAGGGGCTGACGAAGATGTGCCTATCTCGACCCCTTGCCAGATTCCAAGAATTTCGCCCCTCAACACCTTTCCTTCGCTTACGGAGCGGGCCCCTCGAAGATTATGGTATGAGAAATTGGCCGAAGAGCTTCAATAGTCGAAGAGGCTGCCTTATGGTACGGCCGTAAGGCTCTTCGTCTCATCAGCTCTCCTCCTACTGATAGTCTCTTACCTCTTAAATTCCGTCGCGATGTTGCCTCTCTTTCCATCTTCTATCGATATTTCCACGCTGACTGCTCTTCTGAACTTGCTAACTGCATACCTCCCCCCTTCCCGAGTCCCCGCTGCACACGACTTTCTACTCATGCTTATCCCTATACTGTCCAAGCCCCTTATGCAAGAGTTAACCAGCATCTTCACTCTTTCATCCCTCACGCTCGTAAATTCTGGAACGATCTTCCTTCATCCGTATTTCCTCGTGCCTACGACTTGAACTCTTTCAAGAGAAGGGTATCAGGACACCTCTCCTCCTGAAATTGACCTCTCTTTCGGCCACCTCTTTTGATTCTTTTTTAGGAGCAGCGAGTAGCGGGCTTTTTTATTATTGTTTCCTTTTTTTGTGCCCTTGACCTGCCTCCTTTGTTGTAAAAAAAAAAAAAGAAATACGATATGCGCGGCGTTAACCTCACAAGCGTTACAATGCCTCACAGTGCGCTAAGGACCTGGGGGTCAAAATCGCGTCAAACCTCAAATTCTCACATCAGTGCATCGATTCAGCAAATAAAGCGAACAGAATGTTGGGCTTCATTAAAAGAAGCTTTTTATTCAAGAATAAAGATGTAATACTTCCACTCTACAATAGTTTAGTCAGACCCCACTTGGAATATGCGGTACAGTTTTGGTCTCCTCACCATGCAAAGGACATTGCTAAATTAGAAGGTGTTCAGCGTCGGGCAACAAAAATGATCCCTTCCTTGCGCAACAAATCCTACGACGAAAGGCTTTCCACCCTTAACAAGTTCTCTCTTGAGAAACGTCGCCTCCGAGGAAAACTGATCGAATGTTTTAAAATATTTAATGGTTTCACGAATGTAGACAGAACAAAATTGTTTATGATCGATGACACTTTGCGAACGAGGAACAGTGGCATAAAACTCAAATGTAGACAAGTAAATTCAGACTGCACCAAATTTTTCTTCACCAACGTTTTAGTGCGAGAATGGAATAAGCTCCCACCGTCAGTGGTCCAATGTAACACGATTGACTCCTTTAAAAACAAGCTCGACCGTCACTTCCTTGAACTTAATATTAACTAGAGTAGAAAAGTAACGTTTCGGACCCATCTGATTAATGTAGATTCACTTAGGTTTAAGGACAGACCACCTAGTCTGGACCATGGGGTCTGTGTGGTCTGATTTTCTATGTAAATCTATGTAATTCTCTCTCTCTCCAGACCTCCGCCTCAAACTATATCCCTTTCACTCCTTCTCTCTCACTCTCTTCTTCCAATATCCTTCTCTTTTCTCACTCCCAGCACCTCCTCTTCTCCTTCTCTTCCTCTCTCTCGCCTTCTCTCAGTATGATTTCATCTCTCCTCATCGCCCCTCCTCACACCTCTAAATTTTCCCTCCCTGTCCTCAAACACCTTCTCCCTCTTTCAACTCTTCCTCTATCCCCCTCTCTCCCTCTCCTTTCCCTTGTCCTTCTCTACCACTTAGGTCTTTGCCTTTCTCATTCTTTCTCTCTTCTCCTCTAGTACTTCATTCTCCTTTATCCTTTGTCCTTTTTTTCCTCTTTCCCAGACCTTCTCTTCCCTTCTTCTTCTTCTCTCTCCTTCTCTTTTTCTCCCCCAATTCATCCTACCCTTCTCTTCCCTTTCCCCCCTTTCCACTCATTAACTCCAACCCCTCCCTCTCTCCATACTCCTCTTTCTCCCTCCACTCCTCCTCCCCCCTCCTCCACCTTCCTCTCCTTCGTCGCTTAATTCCCTGCCATCATTATCATCTCCCTCTACCTCCGCCGTGCAATCCGTCAGGCTGGATGAATGGCTTACGGTCTCGACGGCGATGCATCAGTACCGTGGTTCGACTCCCATCGCGGCCGTGTGGGCTGAGCCATCACTCACTCACACTTCTGAATGGCTGAGGAGGAGGAGGAGGAGGAGGAGGAGGAGGAGGAGGAGGAGGTAGTGGTGGTAGTAGAGTATTACATCAGATAAAGGAATAGAAAGTTAATAGCAGGAGTAGAAAAGAGAGATGGATAAAAAAAGTGAGAAGTTGGACAACGACGAAGACAAACAGAAGTGAAATGAGGCGCAGAAGAAGACGGGACAGATATTTTGGAATCGAGAAGAG
Organism: Eriocheir sinensis; assembly: GCF_024679095.1. NCBI lineage: Eukaryota > Metazoa > Arthropoda > Malacostraca > Decapoda > Varunidae > Eriocheir > Eriocheir sinensis. The sequence continues at coordinate 25,434,303 of NC_066509.1, read as the reverse complement.
AGGAAGAAAAAGAGAGAAGGAGGAGGAAGGAGGGAATGAGACAGGAGAGAAAGATAGCAATTTGGTCTGTGGGCGGGAAGGAAAACAAAAGAAAAGGAGGAAAGAAAAGGAAAAATAATAATGAAGGCTAAGATTGAAAAAAAGTATCGAAAAGGAATATGGAAGAAAGAAAGAATAAATGATTGGAAGGAAGGAAGGAAGTGGAAATCGATGAAAGGTGCGAATAAAAGATTGAAAAGATGATAGATAAATCACCGGAAAGACGGAGGTTATTGGAACGTGGAAAATGCATCACAGATATTTTAGGGGGAAAGAAAATTATGATAAAAAGAAGAGAGAAAAATGATAAACATGAAGAGCAGATCAGGAAATCTTGGAAGGGAGAGAGAGAGAGAGAGAGAGAGAGAGAGAGAGAGAGAGAGAGAGAGAGAGAGAGAGAGAGAGAGAGAGAGAGAGAGAGAGAGAGAGAGAGAGAGAGAGAGAGAGAGAGAGAGAGAGAGAGAGAGAGAGAGAGAGAGAAGTTGGGGGGAAGGGGGAAAAGAGTTAAGAAGAGGAAGTGTTCAAGATAAGAAAGGGAAAAAAGATCAAAGAAAGGAAAGGGAAGAAAGATAGTAAGGAAGAGAAAAAGAAGAAGAAGAGGAGGTGATTAGAGGGACAACAAAATGCAAAGTAAAGAGAGAGGACAGGGAAGTGAGCTGAGGGAAAGGAGGAGTAGGAAGAGGAGGAGGAGGAAATGGAGGAGGAGGAGGAGGAGGAGGAGAAGGAGGAAATGGAATACATAGGAATACATAGGAAGAACAGACACCAGAAGACCTATCGGTCTATGGCGGGGGTGTATGTTTACTACTGGAGGAGGAGGAGGAGGAAATAGAGGAGGAGGAGGAGGAGGAGGAGGAGGAGGACCGTGACTTTGTAAAGAAAAAAAAAAACAGTAAACATAAAAAGAAAGAAACGGTACATTGCAGAGAAGGAGGAGAATGAAAGAGGACGAAAGGACAACATAGAGAGAAAACAAAGGTAAAGAAAAAAAGATTGGAAGGAGGAGGAGCGAAAGGAAAACTAATAGAAGCAGGAATAAGAGAAAACATGAGGTGATTACGCAAGGAAGGGAGAAGGAGGAGTGAAGTTTGGAGAGGAGGAAAATGTTGGAAGGTGAGGATGTGAAGGAGGAGGAGGAGGAGAGGAGAATAGGAGAAACTAAGTGAAAAATAAAAGGGCTCGGAGGAGAAAAAAAAGATTAATTAAAGTAAAGATAGAAGGTAAAATGAAAGTAAAAGGAGAAGAAAGAAGGTGAAGGTAAACTAAGGGTCACACGTTACAGCTGCGCGTGGCTTCGATGCTCATCTCCGTCTCATTGGCCCTGGAGCCTGTGGCGTGTAAGGAGACAGTTTACCTTCCCAGGCTTCCCCGGGCACCTACTAATCGACCAGCCAGAAAAGGATGAACAGCTGGGCGTTCTGGGTGTCGAGTGACGCGGGCACTGATCGAACCCGGG
>NC_066509.1:25313771-25338381 GCF_024679095.1 Eriocheir sinensis | reverse complement strand
TTTGGTCAGAGTATTTTCTTCATAATAGTTTTTTTTTTTTTCTGGCTATAATGTAAACAGTTATTTTTCATTTTGGTGCGTGAGAATGTATGAGATTTTGCCAAAAAACTTTTGTATATTTTACTCGATGATAAAAAAAATATCGCATAAGGACGAGATGTTGTTGATTTGTCCTCCTAGGTAGGCAGGTACGGGCTGGTGAGCCCGTCAGAGGATGTCGCCGTTTACTAGAGTTTATTGAGGAGGGAATTTTGTCTTCACCTCTGCCAGGGCGTGGAGTCTTGGGTGAGGCTCACTGCCTCTCCCATGCTGTCTGGGGAAGCGAATTTCATACTTTTCGTGTTCCTACTTCTTCATTGTCTACACACTTTCATCATCACTTTCTTCGTCCATGCAGTCTCTTCCATTCATCTTAGATTTTTGTCTTGTGTGTGTTTAAATGTTTTGTGACGTGCGTGTTTTCTTTCCCTCCTTTTTTATCTTCTTCGTCATTGTATTCCTTTTTTTGGGGGTATTGGTGACTTATTTCTTCTCTTTTGTCTTCTTCCATTTTGTTCTCATTCATTTGTATTTATTTCATTCTATATGTCTTTAGTGTATTTTTCTTGTTTTCATCTTTATACTATTACCATTTATTTCTATTTTCCTCTCCTTTGTTTATCCCAATTGTTCATGTCTTAATATTATTTTCTTGCCCTGTTTTTTTTCTTACTTCTATCAATATTGAGGAGTTTTTCTTTTTCTTTGTTTCCTTCCATCTTCGTCGTCGTTCGCCTCATCTCCTCCCTCTCCTCGTCTCTGTGGACTTCTCTGGCTTGTCTGTCCTTCCTCTCCCATCCTCTCCTCGCTCCTGTGGACTCCTCTGGCTTGTTTGTCCTTCCTCTCCCATCCTCTCCTCGCTCCCCAGGACTCCCTCTGGCTTGTCTGTCCTTCCTGTCCCATCCTCCCTCGCTCCTGTGACTCCCTCTGCTTGTGTGTCCTTCTTGTCCCATCCCTCCTCGCTCCTGAGACTGGCTTGTGTGTCCTCCTGTCCCATCCTTCCCTGCTCCCCGTGACTCCCTCTGGCTTGTGTGTCCTCAGTCCCATCCTCTCCTCGCTCCTGTGACTCCTCTGGCTTGTGTCCTTGTGTCTTCCTCCTCCCATCCTCTCGCCCTAGACTCCTCTGGCTTGTCTGTCCTTCCTGTCCCATCCCTCCCTCGCCCTGTGGACTTCTCTGACTTTGTGTGTCCCTCGTGTCCTTCCTCCTCCCATCCTCTCCTCAGGCTCCTGTGACTCCCTCTGGCTTGTCTGTCCTCCTGTCCCATCCCTCCTCACACCCCTGTGACTCTCCGGCTTGTGTGTCCCTTCCTGTCCCATCCCTCCTCCTCTGCCCTGTGACTCTCTGGCTTTGTGTGTCCCTGTGTCCTTCCTCCTCCATCCCTCACCCCGTGACTCCCTCTGGCTTGTCTGTCCTTCCTGTCCCATCCTCTCTCCTCGCTCCCCGTGACTCACCTCTGGCTTGTCTGTCCTTCCTCTCCCATCCTCTCCTCGCTCCTGTGTGACTCCCTCTGGCTTGTCTGTCCTTCCCCTCCCATCCCTCTCCCCTGCTCCCTGTGACTCTCTGGCTTGTGTGTGGGGTCCCTGTGTCCTTCCTCCCATCCCTCTTCCTCGCTCCCAGGACTCCCTGGCTTGTGTGTCCTCTCCCATCTCTTCCTCGCTCCCAGCGGACTCCCCTCTGGCTTGTAGTGTCCTTCGTGTCCTTCCTCCTCCCATCCCTCCTCGCTTCCTATGACTCCCTCTGGCTCTGTGTGTCCTTCGTGTCCTTCCCTTCCCATCCCTCTCGCTCCTGTGACCCCTCTGGCTTGTCTGTCCTTCTCCTCTCCCATCCTCTCCTTGCCCTGTGACCCCTCCGGTTTGTGTGTCCTTCCTCCTCCCATCCTCTCCCTGCCCTAGACTTCATTTGTCTGTCCTTCCCTTCCATCCTCCTCGCTCCTGTGACTCCCTCTGGCTTGTCTGTCCTTCCTCTCCCATCTCCTCTCCTCGCTCCTGTGACTCCCTCTCTGGCTTGTGTCCTTCCTCTCCCATCCTCTCCCCTCGCCCCAGGACTCTCTGGCTTGTGTGTCCTTCCTCCTCCCATCCTCTCCTCGCTCCTGTGACCCTCTGGCTTGGTGTGTCCTCCTCTCCCATCCTCTCCTCGCTCCTGTGACTCCTCTGGCTTGTGGTCCTCTCCCATCCCTCCTCGCTCCCTGTGCTCCCCTCTGGGCTTGTCTGTCCTCTCTCCCCATCCTCTCCTTCGGCTCCCTGTGACTCTCTTGGCTTGTGTGTCCTTCCTCTCCCCATCTTCTCCCTCGCTCCCAGACTCCTCTGGCTAGGTGGTTCTTCCTCTCCCATCCCTCCTCGCTCCTGTGGACCTCTCTGGCTGTCTGGGTCCCTCGTGTCCTCTTCCCTCCCATCCCTCCTCGCCCCTGTGACTCCCTCTGGGCTTGTGTGTTCTTCCTCTCCCATCCTCTCCTCGCCCTGTGACCTCTGGCTTGTGTGTTCTTCCCTCCCATCCTCTCCTTCACCCCTGTGACCTCTGGCTTGTGTGTTCTCCTCTCCATCCTCTCGCCCTGTGACTCCCTCTGGCTTGTGTGTGTCTCTTCCTCCATCCCTCCCTGTTCCCAGGACTCCTTGGCTTTGCAGGTGTCTTCTTCCTCCCATCCTCCCTGCTCCTGTGGACTCCCTCTGGTTTGTGTGTTCTTCCTCTCCCATCCTCTCTCCTCGCTCCCAGACTCCCTCCTGGCTTGTCTGTCCTTTCTCCCATCCTCCTCCTCGCTCCCAGGACTCCCTCTGGTTTGTGTGTCCTTCCTTCCCATCCCCTTCTCCTCTCATCCCTCTTATTTTCCATCTCCTGTTTCCATCTCAATCTTCCTCTCTTTCCTCTTCCTCTTCCTCCCTCCCCAGCCGCTTGGATCTTTGTATTTTAAAAGCCTCAAAATCATAACAAACCCACTGCAATAGCCCAGAAATACAGTATCCGAATATGTCTTTTTAATAGCCTTAGATTGTGTCATTAAGTGAGTAATTTGTTCTCTTAGCGGTCTACTGTCTTGTACTATTCTCATTTCCCTTCTTGCCGCTCACTGCGTTTGTTTTATATTAATTTTATCAATATCCTTTTTTTATATCATTTTCCTTGCTTTTGTTTTCCAGTGTCTTGGTTTTATATTAATTCTCTCACTTCTTCCTTTTTCTGTTTTCTCTTATTAATTTTTCTCCTCTGTTATATCTACATTTTATAATTTTCCTTTTTTTCATGCCCTTTTTTGCCTCAAAGAATTTTTTTCCTGTTTTTTGCTTTAAAATAACTCCACAGTCCGAACGTGTGTGTGTGTGTGTGTGTGTGTGTGTGTGTGTGTGTGTGTGTTTGAATATGATTTATGAACGAAAAAGTATGAACTAAAATAAGGTACAGTTATAGCCTATACTGAAAAAAATAAACATAAACGTAACATAAAAAAGAAAAAGTAATGAATTTTATTCTCTCTCTCTCTCTCTCTCTCTCTCATTCTCTCTCTCTCTCTCTCTCTCTCTCTCTCTCTCTCTCTCTCTCTCTCTCTCTCTCTCTCTATATCTCCCTACTCTCTCTCTCTCTCTCTCTCTCTCTTTGAACACTATTTTTTCTATTATTTGACATTCAGGCATCTAAACCCAACCATGGACGAGGGAGAGTGGGAGGGAGGAAGAGGGAGATGAGAGACCGAGGGAATGAGTGTCAATGAGGATGAAACGATATAAAATTAGGAAGAAAAGGAAAGGTGTGAGGGAGATGGGGAAGAAGAGGAAAGAGGGAGAAGGAGAAGGAAAGGGAAATGAAGGAGGAGACTGGAAAGATGGAAGAGAGGAAGGAAAATAGTGAGGGAGAGTAGAACAAGGGAACCAGAGAGGTGGTGGAGGAGAAAGAGGAGGGAGGGAGGAGGAGGAGGTCTGCGAGGTGGAAAAAGATTATGAAGATACTCAAATAAAATAACAAATATGGCAACGAATGAAAGAATAAAAGGGAGATAAGAGAGAGAGAGAGAGAGAGAGAGAGAGAGAGAGAGAGAGAGAGAGAGAGAGAGAGAGAGAGAGAGAGAGAGTGTTTACCGTTCAAAATAACGTTTTCAGCGCCACATAATACATCGCGACATTAGGCAGGACAAACAGTTGTGCCGATAATGGAAACATGATCACAGGACGAGTTTGATTTTTTATGCAATTTCACTCCAAAACAAGTATGTGAAATCAATAATGACCTCAGACACATTCCAGTTACAGGCGACGTGGCTTGCTTACATATAAATTGGGTGTTCGTTTGCCTGACCTCCCATCACCGCGAGGCTGTCACTGATTAGCTAAGCGGGAAAACAAAACCAGCGTGCTAGCATTTCTTCTTCGTCCTCGTTTCTTTATCGCCTCCTCCTCCTCCTCCTCATCCTATTCCTGTTCCTCTCACGATGCCTTTTAACTCTCCACTCTCGCTTCTCCTTATTCTCAATATACAGAACTATCGCTTCACTACCTCCTCCTCCACCTAATTTAATTACCTCCTCCTGTTCCTCTTTTACAATGCTGTAACACTATCTCCCACCTCCTCTTATCCACCAGAAGATGCAGCTGTAACCGGACTGTTGCCTGCACCCCTATTACCACTACAGTTTTGATTTTCCCTTCACTTCCTTAATTGGCCAGAGGGACGACTTAGCGCTTGTCAACGCTAATTTGCAAAGAAAATTTGGCGTCTGAGAATGGTGAGGGGAGTGTTATTAAGTTATTAGAAAGGAGGAACAGGAGGGGAAGGAAGAGGTAATGAAACTAGGAGGAAGAGGAAGGAGTAGTGAAATGATGGTTAGTTATGGATAGTTATGTAGTTGGAGGAGCAGCAAGTGTTAAGGAGGAGAGGGAGGGAACTAGGAACAAGGAGGAGGAGGAGGAGGAGGAAATTAAGAAACAAGAGGAGGAAGAGGTGAAGTGATAGTTACGAAGTTGGAGAAGGAAAGGGAAAAAAGTGTTATTAGGATATTATAGAGAGGGAATGGGTTGAGAGGGAGAGAGCGGAGGAAGTAGTGATAGTTAAGAAGTTTGAAAAAGAAAGGAGGAGGAGTAAGGGGGAATAACCAAACCTAGAGAAAGGGGAGGGAGGAGGGCGAAAGGGAGGACGAGAACAGTTGTCAGTCAAGGAGGAACCTGACGTGAAGGCTGTGGGACGGTGTGAGGCAGCGGAGACACATGTCGTTCAGGTGACGGTGAGTGTCGTGCACTGTGGTTAAGTGGTTAGAATCAGGGCTATTAATTAGTGTTTGTACTCAAAGATAATTTGTGTGATAAATGTTGAGTTGGAAATAATCATTGGATATTTAATTGATACTATAATGAAAATATCAGACATGAAAACTGAACCAATGGATATTTGTGATACTATTGAAGAAAAAAATTAAGACTCACTCACTCACTGCGATGTTTGAGAACAAATGCATCGAGGATTGAGGCTAACATTGTAATTGCTAACGGCCCTCAAAGAGCGCTGCACTAACCTTGGAGCGGGGTCTGAAAATTTATCAACGGTAAACGGTAAGCTAAGGCTGTGAATCTGTGTTGAGGCTCGGGAGGGATGTTTTCAGGGTCAGGATCTGTTTTAATGCTAGTATGTGTGCATTGTTTACTTATATCCTAACCAGCCTAACTCACCCCAGCCGTTCATGAGTTCCACATCCACCCAACAGCTTCCTCTTCTGTACCTCCATTATAATAGCACGTTTCCGTCCAATGCTCATCCACCCATGCAATCAGTTGCCATGTTGTTAATTAATTGCGTATTGTTTTTTCTCATTAGTCCAAATCATTACACCTATTTATGAGGTTTATTATCACATCCACCCACTAGCATCCCCTGATGTCCCTCCACTGGTGCCTCCACTTGTGCAATGTCATTCCTTTTCTGTTTTGTATAATCCACCAAGCCCTCACCTTAAAATTCCACTTCCACACTTTATGCATCCATTCCACCTAAAATTTATCTCCTTACCAAAAACTTTAATAATAAAGCCTATTAAACTCGCTCAGTCCACCTTTCCACTCGCGTTCTTTCCTTAAACTCTTTCACCTGTGTTTTCTGCCATCCTTTGTCTCCTGGTGCAGTATAAACTTGCACCTTTTCCCTCAGTTTTCAGTAAACATGGAGATTCACTACGCGCCTCCAATATTGCCCTAACGAGAATAATAACCTTTCCAAGGTCTCACATAGTTGTAATTATCTAGTTTTACTGGCGCATCGTACATGTGTGTGTGTGTGTGGGGGGGGGTCGAACCCCCTGTTAAAAGATAGGTTATGTAAAGTTCGGTTGGAGTAGTTTAAATATGCTCCCCCCCCCAAAAAAAAAAAGATTTCCCACGGGTCTCCCAAGATCGTTAGGGGAAGTGAATTAGGCCTTTTTCTTTACTTTTCAGTTCTTGTGCCTTCATATTATGGTTGAAGGACACGTATTTCGTCCCTTAACAAAAATATAATTAAGGAATGAGTATTGAGTCGCCGCGCTGATCGGATGTGTTGCGCCTCGCTCGCGAAAGTGCTGCGTCGACATGGCTGGCCGAGCCAAGAGCTTGGGGGATTTGTTAGGTTTGTGTGGATCTCGCAGGCGATAAGTGGATAGGATGTTGTCTGTGCCCTAAATGGTGTCATTGGAAGCGTGCTCATCTGTCTGGAATTAAGTCGGAGAACATACCTAAAATAAATTGGATTTGCACCCCATGCCTTCATAAAGCATCTCTTGCTATCAAAATTGTGGAAAAAATGGATGAATTCAAGCAAGAGTTCTCTAAGGAAATATTTGAAGTAAGACAAAAAGTTGAGTCACGAGCAGTGAGCGTGAAGGAGGAGCTGGGTGAGGTGGCTCATGAGGTGGCTGACGCATTGCAGCGGGCCGAGCATGCGGAGTCAGCAGGTGCAACTTGGGCTGAGGTCACCAAGCGCAAGAGGAAAGTTAAGAAGAATATTCTGGTCGTGAAGGCTTCTACACAGGAAGAAAAGGCAACAGAAATGAAGGACGCAGTCTCCCAGGCATTGAATGGCATTCAGATAACTGATTCAAAATTCACTTATGGAGGTAATATTGTCATGAACTTTGATAATGAGAACACGAGGGCTAAGGCTGCTAAAAAACTGGAGTTTGTTGAACAATTAGTACCAAGATCATGATATGCAATGTGCATAAAGAGGAGACCAAGGAAAAGATAAAGGAGACCATCTTAGACCGCAACGAGTTCTTACACGCAATCGAGGGTGTTGTGGATAACATTGAGCTGTTTTTTGGCAAGCCTGCAGCTGGCGGCACGATGCACTACATTCTGAGATGTGATCCAATTGTAAGAGAGCTGATTCACAAGAATCACGACTAGTTAATATTCGAATGGGGATTATACACAGTGAGAGACAAATATCATGCTATTATATGCTATCATTGTCACAAATATGGCCACCTGGAGGCCAACTGCACTGCCAAGACCAATGTAGACGCCCCAAATTGTTTCAAATGCGCTGGCAATGATACATCACAGGAGTGCACCATGGCTGAGAAGAAATGCATAAACTGTCTGAGGTACAAGAAGCCTGAAATCAACCACTCAGCGAATGACCAGTGTTGAGTAGTTCTCCAGACTGAAATTGAGAAAGTTCGTAACATGACCGATCATGGCTATTAATTAGTGTCTGTACTCAACGCTAAATTGTGGGTGATGGATGTTCAGTGCTTGGGAAATAATCGTTGGATATTTAATTGTGATACTATTATGAAAATATTAGACATGAAAACTGAACTATTGGTTATATGCGATATTATTCGTGAAATAAATTAAGACACTCACTCACTCACTACGATGTTTGAGAATAAGTGCATCGAAGACTATTATTGAGGCTAACGTTGTAATTGTTGACGGCCCTCGAGGGCGCTGCATCAGAGGCGGCTGAGTCTACATATACCAAGTCGGACCACCGCGCAAGAAGGCGGGGCTATGGATGACGTCACTGGTTGCTGAGTAGGAGAAATTGGTTTTCTGATGAAGAAAACGGATTGAGAAATGTCAGACTAAAATATTATCGTGTTTATAGAACGTTTTCTCTCTCTCTCTCTCTCTCTCTCTCTCTCTCTCTCTCTCTCTCTCTCTCTCTCTCTCTCTCTCTCTCTCTCTCTCTCTCTCTCTCTCTCTCTCTCTCTCTCTCTCTCTCACACACATAAAACCACAGCATACCACAGCACAGCACACACACACACACACAAACACGGACACAGCATAGACCTCACACACACACACACACACACACACACACACACACACATACGGCATAGCCACACACACCACATACCACACACACACACACACACACACACACACACACACACACACACGAGCACAGACACAGCACAGAACACACACACACACATACACAGCACAGCACAGCATGGACCCCCCCCCCCCCACACACACACAGAACGCTTCATTGACTAGGTATTTTTACCACTTTTTCATCACGATTTCTTTTTCTCCAGATTGGCAGAAGGGGACAGAAAAACGGACAGGGCTATGTAAATCAATTATATTTATAAAATATATATACCATTAACATCATATACAACCTATTTATGCATGACATCCCCCCACCACAACCACCAACAAACATTTCTCACCCCAAAGACATAAGTACATGTACAACCAAGACTCAGCGTAATGCTGGGTCTTTCGAGAGGTGATGAAACGTTACATTTACTTGGTGGTGTGTGTAGCGATTTGCGCACCCCGGAACAGCACATTTTTGAGACATGAAAGCCAAGGATGCAAATGTTCACCACACACGCATCCACCCCACACTTGACCACAGCGGAAGGACAACTGAACCACTAACGTCACGGCGTGTGCTGAGTTGCCGCTGTTTGGCGGCTGCGCAGAAATATTTATTTTTTGGCACTAGCTGGCCCGACTTGGTATATGTAGAGCGGCGGAGCAAGGCCTGAAACCTCATCAACAGCAAACGGCATCCCATCATTCCAGCCCAGTTTTCCCTCCCTCCCTCCCTCCCTCCTTCCCTCCTCCTCTCTCTATTATCCTTCATTCCTTAATAGCATGTAAGCTTTTGTGGCAGTTTCTACTCCCGTATTCTCCACTGTTGTGCGGCAGTCCATGTCTACGCCTCTGGTTCATATGACAGAGTTGGCAGGACAATTCTGTTCCTTATTCTCCTCTTTTCCTCCATGTTCACCCTTCTTCCTTTCATAACTCTCCCCAATGCACCCACCACCTGTCTGTCCTTCATTTCTCTTTCCCTCACCTCACCTTTCATACTGCCATGCTTACATAAAACAGCCCCTAAATATTTAAACTGAGTCACCTCCTCCATTCTCTCCTCCCCTAACCTTATCCTACTGTAACGGTCCGAATGTGAATGAATGAGAGAATGTGAGTAAGTCGGTGACAGTGAGTAAGTATGAGCGAGTGGGAGCGTGAATGAGTGAATGAGTGAATGAGTGAAAGAGTGAATGGGTAGCTGAGGAATGTAAGTGCGTAAAAGGTTATGAGAAGATAACACGGCGAGCGAATGAGCGAATATATGAACGAGTTACTGAAATCCCTCATCTCAAAGCCTCGAGCCCCTCCAAGAGACCAATAACTAGTTAGTTAGATAGGTAGGGGTTTGATTGTAAAAGAATGTTCCGGAAGGGAGAGAGTCAGTAATGCGGGGTTAAAAGATCACGTGATGGAGGAGAGAAGCTGATGAGTAAGCGAGGAGTGAGGAGGAAGGACGAGAAGCTGGGTAGACTTGAGGCGAGCACCACGGCAGCAAGGCAGAAGCTGGGTAGACCGGAGACGAGCACCACGGCAGCAAGCCAGAAGCTTGGAGAACGTACACACCACCCACGGCCTACTGTGTGAGGCGGGCTAGCAGGAGACGAGCAGCAGCCCTAGCTGAGAAGGCAGCGTTGAGTAAGTAAGAGCAGTGTCCACCTCCACTCAGCCCCCCCCCGAAAGACCACCCACGGCCTGCGGGGTGAGACGGACTACAGGATGGGAACTTGTATGGCGGGGTAACCTGCCCCTCGACTGTCCTGGGGCTCCAATACCACTGCCCCAAGCTGCTCCCTACATCAAAGGGCGCCCGCCTCTCCACACCACCCTGAGCTGCTCCATCTCTACATCAAGCGGCGCCCGTCTGTCCATCACCAGGATCGCCCATTCCATCGTGGACGTCCTCTGCCGAGCCAGACACTCACGCAGCTCCTCCTCCTCCGCATCCATCAACTACAGAGCTAAGCATTCTGTGTATTCCCCAAATCTCCCCTTGTGCCGGTAGTTAGCTAGTTTAGAGGCCTACAGCCTGTCGGTCATTCATTTTTGTTCATATTTTTTATTAGCACTCCGCTAACCTTTAAAGTAAACCAAATACATATTTATATCTAACCTTACCGAGTGTTATCATTTGGAGCCTGTTTTGCTGCTCATTGGAAATTACTGAACCATACACACATCCCCTCCATAGTACATAATCACCATCCAATTTCTTAATGCTGTCTCAAAAAGTGGTTCCCACGGAAATCCTCCCACCCTCCATAATTAACCACACAAGTAACGCCCTTCTGGTCACAAACTTCGGAACGAGTGTTCACTTGTCCTGAGGCCTTAACATCCGGGACCAGCGCTCGACAACTACCACGCTACCACATACCATTCACTACCCTAGTGGTTGTCATAATTAAGGGATGTAGCATTTATTTATTTAATTTAATTTATTATTTTTTTTTCTTCTCTATTTTCCACGCTACACTACACTGTGTTGTACCCTCTTCTTTAACTGTGTACGGCTTTGCCAAATCAGTGACCTGTTCTCTCTCCCTCTCAAATACCATAACCTTATTCTTTCCAGCATTCACTCTCAGCTTCCTCCTCTTACACACCCTGTCAAACTCAAGCAGTATTCTCTGCAGTGTCCCCTTATTTTCTGCCAGGAACACTCTATCATCAGCAATCAGTCCTGCCAGCCACCAATGACTCCTCCGTACCTTTCACTTTCAGCCTTGGACCAAGCTCCCCCACTCTGGCTTTCATTTCTCTCATATAACTGTCCATGTACACTTTAAAAAGCCATGGTGACATCACACACCCCTGTCTCACTCAACTCACCTTTCACGCGTACAGAGGCACTCGCATCCATATAGAAGGATTGGATTCCCTCCAGCAAACGCCCTCCCACATCATATATCCTTAGAACATCCCACAGTCCCTTCCTGTCAGCCCTGTCATATGCCTTCTCTGGGTCCATGAAAGCAGCAAACAGCTTCCTATCTTTCTCTAGGTACTTTTCAGCTAATATTTTGAGTGCAAATATTTGGTCCACACAACCCCTCCCCTTCCTAAAACCCCTTGTTCATTGCCTACACTTTTCTCAGCTATTTTCTTCATCCTCTCATTTAAAACCCGTCCATACACTTTTCCTGCCACACTGAGTAGACTTATTCCCCTGGAACTATTACAATCACCTCTGCTTCCTTTCCCTTTGTACAGCGGCACAACAACAGCCTTTCTCCAGTCCTCCGGCACCTCACCCTGTTCCCATGCTGGGTTACATATCCATAACATCCATTCCACCACTACCCCTCCTCCATACTTCAGCATTTCTGCTGTTATGCCATCAGCTCCAGGGGCCTTTAATACTTTGAACTTCTTCATTGCCTCCTCTACCTCACCTCTCTGCACCCTCCCCTGTGGATCTGGCCGCCCCACATTGATCTTTATTCCCACACTAGTCACTTCTGCTCTCCCTCCCACACTCCCAATCATCACAAAGGGCTGCTTCCACACCTCTCCTCATCTCCTCATTCCCTCTCACAGCACCCCGCCTCTCCTCTTCATGCTACAAATGTCACTCTTTTCCTCCCCCATTTCTCTTTTAACTTGTTTCCAGAAAAGTTTTTTGTTCTGGTATTTGCTGAATTTTTCCTGCCAAAATCCTGGTACACTCTCCCTTTACTTTCCCTAACCAATCTTTTCACGACCATCTTGCTCTCCCTGTACTTTCTCTCCCATCTCCCTCTCACCTCCTCCGTCACATTTCTCTTATATTATCTTGTGGTGTAGTGCCCCCAAAACGAGCAAATAACGTCTAGACATTAATTTTACTCTACAAACCTAGCGAGAAAGGTTCGAACCGTCGTCGAAGGATATAACCTTCCCTGCATAATTATTAGTTAGGGTAACTGGCGATCAGCAGCAAGCACTCCGCCTCTCTCCTATCCGTTGCTTCTCTTACCCCCTCCCCCTTCCCGAGGTAACCCCCCCCCCCTCGCCTCCACCGCGCTGGGCGAGGTTAGTCATCTGATACCCCTCGCCCTGCTCACAGGTAGGCGCTGTTCTCCCTGGATATACCTCCCCATTAAAATTACAGTGTTCACATGATTTATAAGTGTTACAACAAGTAGTCATCTGATACCCTTCGCCCTGCTCACAGATAACAGTGGGTGCCCACGGCACCTTCGCCGTCCCGGTGAATGGAGCAGCCAGCCCAGTATCACCTCGCCGGCAGATAAGTCATCCCTCAATGCCTGTAACCACCACCTCCTCAGTCATATTGGGAAGCCCATTTTAATTTATTTTCCCCAACACACACACTAGTTAGGATGGGTGTCAAATCGTTGTGTTTGTAAGGGGTTTAGCGATCTTCCCCCCTGTCGTGGCCTCTGTGACGCATCAAGATACGTATGGAAAAGTGCTGATGTGAGTGTCGCTAGGCGAGTTTCGTGACTGGTAGGAGGAAGGGGAGTGTTGCCGTCGCCTATATATTTATAAATGTTTTTCCCCCCTTTGTATGTATTGCGTCATCTTGTAATATTGGTAATAACATAATAATGACAGGGTTGTGACTATAGAGGCCTCCGTCGCCCTTGGTCCTTTTAAGACTCGCTGTCCCGTCGCCGTTACAGGATAGGTTGAGAGTTAAATCGTCTTCCTCCCCCCCCCCCCCCACACACACACACCTCTTCAAAGGGGTGGCAGATTATTTATGAATACCCAGTGTCCTAATAAACCGAAACCATTTAATGTAACACTGCTTGTTTCCTCCCTACCTTACCCCATATTCCACGTTAATCACTTGTAGGAGTCACCCTTACTCCCTCCTCCTTCGTGTCATAACACGCTACCGAAATTATTTTTTTTTTTATCATTAACACAGACACGAGGAGAGAGTAGGGTTGTCAGAGTAATTTAACGTTCTCTTGATTGTCTTCGACCACATTCCACACCGCGAATTGGTTTCGCGGTTATTTTTTTTTATTATGGTTTTTAGTTTTGTTTTCTTGTGAACCCCCACACACTCAGTGGTGCCTTAAATGAAGAGCAGGAGAGCCGAGGGCACCACAGTGGTTCCTCCTTTTCTCCTCACCTGCCTCCTTTACCTCATCTGTCCACCACACACTCCCTTTCTTTCCTCTTCCACATGACCCATACCCGACTAGTACTTCCACAGCTGCCCTGACCACTGAACTCTCAAACACCTCATGAGCCTCCTTCCCTCCTGCACTGTGTTCTTTCTGTACTCTTGCTCTTCCAAGTATTTCCTCCACTCTCCTCCTATACATCTCCCTGTGGCCACTGTCACTTGCGAGTTCCTTCCTACCCTTTTCCCTCTTCCCATTCCCTCTGAGTCCCCATTTCTCCTTCATCCTAATTTTGGCTACCACCACAACCTTTGCATCCACTACATCCCGCCTCAGCCTCGTATCCACAGCTACATAATCTATTACACTCCTCATGTCACCCCTTGCCCATGTATACCTGTGAATTAGTTTGTGCTGGAAGAAGGTTTTTGCCAGGAACAGATCCCTCTCGGCACAAACATCCACAAGGCGTTGTCTATTCCCGTTCACTCCCTCCACACCCCACTTCCCAGCCACACCACCAATCTCCCTGTTTCCAACTTTTGCATTCATATCTCCTAAC
Organism: Eriocheir sinensis; assembly: GCF_024679095.1. Classification (NCBI taxonomy): domain Eukaryota; kingdom Metazoa; phylum Arthropoda; class Malacostraca; order Decapoda; family Varunidae; genus Eriocheir; species Eriocheir sinensis. Next base: position 25,324,404 of record NC_066509.1, on the reverse strand, counting down.
ACAAGAATTCTTCTTTCACTTCCAAAGTTTTTAAACACTGTCCTAAGTCCTCCACACACTCCTGCCTTTCCTTCCCTTACCCTTCACTGGCACACACACACACACACACACACATGCACACCATACTGCACTTATCTTCCCTGTCATCCACACCATCCTGGCACCGCACCACCCATGGCCATCCACACACACACACCCATGCACACCTTACTGCCCCTATCTTCCCTGTCTCCACACCATCCTGGCACCACACCACCCATGCATGTGGTGATAGGAGTATAAAGAAAAATTGTCTTCTGATATGAATAGTCCACTGCAAAATAAAGGTCTTTCCTAGCATCTTCCACCTGGTTCTCTGTCCGGTGTTAGTGTGCTCCATCCTGCCTCAGCAAAGGCTATAATTCCACCGCTCCACCTGGTTCTCTGTCCGGTATTAGTGTGCTCCATCCTGCCTCAGCAAAGGTTATGATTCCACCTCTCCACCTGGTTTACTGTCTGGTGTTAGTGTGCTCCATCCTGCCCCAACAAGGTTCTAATTCCACCTCTCCACTTGGTTCTCTGTCTGGTGTTAGTGTGCTCCATCTTGCCCCAACAAAGGTTATAATTCCACCTCTCCACCTGGTTCTCTGTCAGGTGTCAGTGTGCTCCATCCTGTGTCCCAGCAAAGGTTATAATTCCACCTCTCCACCTGGTTCTCTGTCAGGTGTCAGTGTAGTGCGGCGACGGCCTGATGAACGAGCCTCCCATAACCCACTTAGCCAGTGGGGTACCTCTTTGGCCGACTCGGTAAGGAGTGGCTCTCCCGTCACGCTGGTCGCGGGTTGAATCCCAGGCAGCCGGCGAATACCCTGAACTTGATTAATTTCTCGTGTTATTTCGATACACGCAGAGGCCTTGTTGAGAAATAGGAAGGGTAGAAAAGAAGCTCGTCGGGGCATTACAGTGGTGGCAGCGGTGGGATCCTCTCCTGCAGTTCTGTTGAGTTTCCCCGAAGGGGTAACAGGTAGGATGGCCCATGCTCCGAGGGTAATAGAAAATGGGAAGAGTTGGAGGTATGTCTCAAAGGGACATTGTGGAGTTATGTCTCAAAGGGACATTGGCAACACACAGAAATTAATCTACATAGGGGGGAAAGCCGTGTAGTGCGGCGACGGCCTGATGAACGAGCCTCCCATAACCCACTTAGCCAGTGGGGTACCTCTTTGGCCGACTCGGTAAGGAGTGGCTCTCCCGTCACGCTGGTCGCGGGTTCAATCCCAGGCAGCCGGCGAATACCCTGATCTTGATTAATTTCTCGTGTTATTTCGATACACGCAGAGGCCGTGTTGAGAAATAGGAAGGATAGAAAAGAAGCTCGTCGGGGCATTACATCAGTGTGCTCCATCCTGTGTCCCAGCAATGGTTCTAATTCCACCTCTCCATCTGGTTCTCTGTCAGGTGTTAGTGTGCTCCATCCTGCCCCAGCAAAGATAAGATAAGTTAAGATAAATTTATTGTCACATTGAATACGAAATACAACATGAATTTTTTTTGGCATTGAACTCATCCATTCACTAAAAATACATATTTTGCATTAAAGATACTAAAAACAGTACATTATTCACAATATCATACCAGTCACTACCTTTATACACTTTACTAGGTTGTATTTATTTACACAGTTAAGTCCTTAGATGGTTGTACATTTTTATACTCTTTGGAACAAAAGAATTTTTAAACCTACTTATGTGTTGTATAGGGAGTGCTAATCTGCTGCCTGATCTAAGAAAGGTATAGTGACAGTTCAGTGGGTGATTTATTTTGTTCATAATCTTATCTACCTGTTTCATTACATTATTATTGTACAGTTCATCTAGTGGTACAGTTTTGCTGCAGTCTAGTGGTGGTCCTTACAATCTTCTTCAGTTTATTCTTATCTTTACACATTTTTCCATACCATAATGTAATTGTGAAGCACAGGATCGATTCTACTGCGGATTTGTTGAATAGTGATAATATTGTTTGGTCAATGTGAATGTTTTCCAGTACTCGTAAGAAATGAATACGCTGTTAACATTTCTTGTAGACTTCTTGTGTATTTGAGGACCCTGCTAGTTTTTCATCAATCATTATGCCCAAGTACTTATATTCATTAACTCTTTCAACATGTTCATTAGCTATGACAATTGGGTTAGGTACATAATTATTTACTCTAAAATCTGTTATCATTTCTTCTGCTTTCTTTACGTTAAGGGTTAAGAAATTATTGTTACACCAATCAAAAAGTTATTTATTTGACTCAAAAATTCCCCTGAATTATCATTTCTGAATTTACCTATAATTACAGCATCGTCCGCATACTTTACAATCGAACAGCTGCAGAGGAAGTTGTTTTTACAGTTGTTTGTATAAAGGGTAAAAAGTAGCGGTGAAAGGACACACCCTTGTGGAGCCCCATATTTGTGTGTACAGTGTCAGACTTAATATGTTTTATTTTGGTGTATTGAGGTCTTTGCGAAAGATCACTATAGATCCACAGTACTTGATTACTGTTGACATTCATCTCTAGTAATTTGTTAAGTAAAGTATGTGGCTGAATTGTATTGAAAGTGCTGATAAAATCTATAAATAGAATTCTAACCTGTGAATTTCGGTTTTCTAAATGTTCGTAAGTTTTGTGAAGTAAGGATAACCCAGCATCCTGAACACTCATACCTTGACAATAAGCAAATTGCAAAATATCTTTCAAGGGATCTATGCTTGAACAAATGTACCTCTTCACAATTTGCTCAAAACATTTCACTATAATTGATGTTAAGGCTACGGGTCAAAGATCATTAAATTCCCTCGGGTGGTTGTTTTTGGATACTGGAATAATCAGCAAGCTGCTCGGCACAGGATTTTAGTAGTTTAGAACCAATATTATTGGATCCACTTGCTTTTCCACATCGTATACGTTTCATAGAGTTCATCGTATCATCGAGTTAATTCCACCTCTCCACCTGGTTCTCTGTCTGGTGTTAGTGTGCTCCATCCTGCCCCAACAAAGGTTATAATTCCACCTCTCCACCTGGTTCTCTGTCTGGTGTTAGTGTGCTCCATCCTGCCCCGGCAAAGGTTCTAATTTCACCTCTCCACCTGGTTCTCTGCCTGGTGTTAGTGTGCTCCATCCTGTCCCAGCAAATGTTATAATTCCACCTCTCCACCTGGTTCTCTGGCTGGTGTTAGGGTGCTCCATCCTGCCCCAACAAAGGTTATAATTCCACTTCTCCTCCTGGTTCTCTGTCTGGAGTAAGTGTGCTCCATCCTGCCCCAACAAAGGTTCTAATTCCACCTCCACCTGATTATCTGTCTGGTGTTAGTGTGCTCCATCCTGCCCCAACGAAGATTCTAATTCCACCTCTACACCTGGTTCTCTGTCAGGTGTTAGTGTGCTCCATCATGCCCCAACAGAGGTTCTAATTCCACCAATCCACCTGGTTTTCTGTCTGGTGTTAGTGTGCTCCATCCTGCCCCAGTAAAGGTTATAATTCCACCTCTCCACCTGGTTCTCTGGCTGGTGTTAGTGTGCTCCATCCTGCCCCAACAAAGGTTATAATTCCACTTCTCCACCTGGTTCTCTGTCTGGAGTAAGTGTGCTCCATCCTGCCCCAGCAAAGGTTATAATTCCACCTCTCCACCTGGTTCTCTGTCTGGTGTTAGTGTGCTCCATCCTGCCCCGGCAAAGGTTATAATTCCACCTCTCCACCTGGTTCTCTGTCTGGTGTTAATGTGCTCCATCCTGCCCCAGCAAAGGTTATAATTCCACCTCTCCACTTGGTTCTCTGTCTGGTGTTAGTGTGCTCCATCCTGCCCCGGCAAAGATTATAATTCCATCTCTCCACTTGGTTCTCTGTCTGGTGTTAGTGTGCTCCATCCTGCCCAACAAAGGTTATAATTTCCTCTCTCCACTTGGTTCTCTGTCTGGTGTTAATGTGTTCCATCCTGCCCCGGCAAAGGTTATAGTTCCACCTCTCCACCTAGTTCTGTCTGGTGTTAGTGTGCTCCATCCTGCCCCAGCAATGGTTATAGTTCCACCTTTCCACCTCGTTCTCTATCTAGTGTTAGTGTGCTCCATCCCGCCCCAGCAAAGGTTCTAATTCCACCTCTCCACCTGGTTCTGTCTGGTGTTAGTGTGCTCCATCCTACCCTAGCAAAGGTTATAATTCCACCTCACCACCTGGTTATCTGTCAGGTGTCAATGTGCTCCATCCCGCCCCAGCAAAGGTTCTAATTCCACCTCTCCACCTGGTTCTATGTTTGGTGTTAATGTGGTCCATCCTGACCTAACAAAGGTTATAATTCCACCTCTCCACCTGGTTCTCTGTCTGGTGTTGGTGTGCTCTATCCTGCCTCAGCAAACGTTATAATTTCACCTCTCCAATTGGTTCACTGTCTGGTGTTAGTGTTCTCCATCCTGCCCCAACAAAGGTTATAATTCAACCTCTCCACTTGGTTCTCTGTCTGGTGTTAGTGTGCTCCATCCTGCCCCAGCAAAGGTTCTAATTCATCCTCTCCACTTGGTTCTCTGTCTGGTGTTAGTGTGCTCCATCCTGCCCCAACAAAGGTTCTAATTCAACCTCTCCACTTGGTTCTATGTCTGGTGTTAGCGTGCTCCATCCTGCCCCAGCAAAGGTTGTAATTCCACCTCTCCTCCTTCTCCTCCGTCTCGTGTTAGTGGACTCCATTCTGCCGCAGCAAAGGTTCGAATTCCAAATCTCCACCTGGTTCTCTGTCTGGTGTTAATGTGCTCCACCCTGCCCAATCAAAGGATCTAGTTCCACCTCCCCACCTGGTTCACTGTCTGGTGTTAGTGTGCTCCATCCTGCCCCAACAAAGGTTCTAATTCCACCTGGTTCACTGTCTGGTGTTAGTGTGCTCCATCCTGCCCCAGCAAAGGTTATAATTCCGCCTCTCCACCTGGTTCACTGTCTGGTGTTAGTGTGCTCCATCCTGCCTCAACATAGGTTATAATTCCGCCTCTCCACCTGGTTCACTGTCTGGTGTTAGTGTGCTCCATCCTGCCCCAACAAAGGTTCTAATTCCACCTCTCCACCTGGTTCTCTGTCTGGTGTTAGTGTGCTCCATCCTGCCTCAGGAAAGGTTATGATTCCACTTGTCCACCTGGTTCTCTGTCTGGTGTTAGTGTGCCCCATCCTGCCCCGTCAAAGGATCTAATCCACCTCTTCACCAGCAGGTGGAGAGGTGGAATTAGAACCTTTGCTGGGGCAGGATGGAGCACACTACACCAGACCGCTAACCAGTTGGAGAGGTGGAATTTTAACCTTTACCAGGGTAGTGACACGACTTGCCTGATGGGCGAGCCTCCCATAAACCCACTTAGCCAGTGGGGTACCTCTTTGGCCGACTGGTAAAGGAGTGGCTCTCTCGTTACGCTGGTCGCGGGTTCGTTCCCCGGCACCGGCAAACCTTTCCTTGTCTGGATTAATTTCTCGTGTTTCGTTACACGCAGTGGTCGTGTGGGAGTGTTGTAAAGAGAAAAATTCTGGCATTTCACTGGTGGCAAAAGCGGTGGGATCCTCTCCTGTGGTACTGTTGTGTCACCCCGAGAGGGTAACAGGTAGAGTGATGGCGAATACTCTCCGAAGTTCATAGAAAACGGGAACTCAACACACATAAATTAATCTAAATAGGAATGGAGAGCCGTGTAGTGACACGACTTGCCTGATGGACGAGCCTCCCATAAACCCACTTAGCCAGCGGGGTATCTCTTTGGCCGACTGGTAAAGGAGTGGCTCTCTCGTTACGCTGGTCGCGGGTTCGTTCCCCGGCACCGGCAAACCTTTCCTTCTCTGGATTAATTTCTCGTGTGTTTCGTTACACGCGGTGGTCGTGTGGGAGTGTTGTAAAGAGAAAAATTCTGGCATTTCACCAGGGCAGGATGGAGCACACTAACACCTGACAGAGAAACAGGTGGAGTGGTGACATTATAACCTTTGTTGGGGCAGGATGGAGCACACTAACACCAGACAGAGAACCAGGTGGAGAAGTGGAATTATAACTTTTGCTGGGGCAGGATGGAGCACACAAACACCAGACAGAGAACCAGGTGGAGAGGTGGAATTTTAATCTTTGCTGGGAGGATGGAGGACACCCACCAGACAGAGAACCAGGTGGACAAGTGGAATTATAGCTTTGCTGGGGCAGGATGGAGGTGGAATTAGAACCTCTGCTGGGGCAGGATGGAGCACACTGACACCAGACAGAGAACCAGGTGGAGAGGTGGAATTAGAACCTTTGCTGGGGCAGAATGGAGCACACTAACACCAAACAGAGAACCAGGCGGAGAGGTGGAATTAGAACCTATGCTGGGGCAGAATGGAGCACACTAATACCAAACAGAACCAGGCGGAAAGATGGAATTAGAACCTTTGTTGGGGCAGGATGGAACACACTAACACCAAAGAACCACACTAACACCAGACAGTGAACCAGGTGGAGAGGTGGAATTATAAACTTTGCTAGGGCAGGATGGAGCACACTAACATTAGACAGAGAACCAGGTGGAGAGGTGGAATCAGAGCATTAGCCTGAACAGGGAGGAGTATGGTAACATAACAGGAGAGTTAGAGCATCATAGGAAACTCCATAATACTGTAGTGGACTGTTGATGGTTAACCTGTCCGCTGCGATTGACCGGGATTCGTCCTTCTCTGGTAGCCTGGTAACATATACTCCCAGGTCTTTCTCTGGCTCTATGGTGGATAGTGGAATGTTTCCCATGTGGTATTGGTGTGGTGGATATCCCTTCACTGGTAGCCTGGTCACATATACTCCCAGGTCTTTCTCTGGCTCTGTGGTGGATAGTGGAGTGTTTCCCATGTGGTATTGGTGTGCTGGATATCCCTTCACTGGTAGCCTGGTCACATATACTCCCAGGTCTTTCTCTGTCTCTCTGGTGGATAGTGGAGTGTTTCCCATGTGGTATTGGTGTGCTGGATATCCCTTCACTGGTAGCCTGGTGACATATACTCCCAGGTCTTTCTCTGGCTCTGTGGTGGATGGTGGAGTGTTTCCCATGTGGTATTGCTGTGCTGGATATCCCTTCACTGGTAGCCTGGTAACATATACTCCCAGGTCTTTCTCTGTCTCTCTGGTGGATAGTGGAGTGTTTCCCATGTGGTATTGGTGTGCTGGATATCCCTTCACTGGTAGCCTGGTAACATATACTCCCAGGTCTTTCTCTGGCTCTGTGGTGGATAGTGGAGTGTTTCCCATGTGGTATTGGTGTGCTGGATATCCCTTCACTGGTAGCCTGGTAGCATATACTCCCAGGTCTTTCTCTGGCTCTGTGGTGGATAGTGGAGTGTTTCCCATGTGGTATTGGTGTGCTTGATATCCCTTTATTGGTAGCCCGGTAACATACACTCCCAGGTCTTTCTCTGGCTCTGTGGTGGATAGTGGAGTGTTTCCCATGTGGTATTGGTGTGCTGGATATCCCTTCACTGGTAGCCTGGTAGCATATACTCCCAGGTCTTTCTCTGGCGGATAGTGGAGTGTTTCCCATGTGGTATTGGTGTGCTTGATATCCCTTTATTGGTAGCCTGGTAACATACACTCCCAGGTCTTTCTCTGGCTCTGTGGTGGATAGCGGAGTGTTTCCCATGTGGTATTGGTGTGCTGGATATCCCTTCACTGGTAGCCTGGTAACATATACTCCCAGGTCTTTCTCTGGCTCTGTGGTGGATAGTGGAGTGTTTCCCATGTGGTATTGGTGTGCTGGATATCCCCTCCCAAGGTGCAGCACTTTACATTTTTCTTCATTGAATTATAGCAGACACTGTTCCACTCCTGTAGCTTGGTGAGGTCTTCTGGTAGGAAATTCACAGTCAAGGGTTAAACATTGTAATATAATGCCATTTTTTTGCATGGGATGTGCATTAGTACTGTGTGACCCTGATGTGAAATTTGTCATGTGTGAGAGGAATGAAAAGTTGTCATGTTTGGTTATTGTTCAGCAGTACAGTGATCAGGATCCTCCAGCAGACCAAGCACTGGGGTGCTGGAGTGTATCTTTTTCTTTTTTTACAAGTCTTTGCCGAACTGAAGGGCTTGCTCAACAGTTATTTAGCAAGACTGAATTAGTTTCCATTCTTGTTTCCAGTGTATTCATGGACACATAAAGAGGTGAAGCTTGTGGTTGTTGCAGCGTCTTTTTCTTGTTTCCACAAACACTGTTTTCAACTTTCTTCGGCAGAGACTTCCAGCGCTGGTCCCGGCCGCTGCAAGCCTTGTTGGGTCAGTGTGTGGGAAGTCGCCAAGGTGGAGTTTGAGGCGCTCGGCCTCAACCATGAGGGTGCGCATGGAGTCATTGTCATGTTCCGTTGATAACCTCTTGATTGATTCATGTTGGTTGATGTCTCACTGTGATATTGCAGTAAATATTTAGTTGTGTCATTTTTCATCACTGTGCATGATCTGGATATTCCCAAAGTGTTCTTGAAGTGTATTGATTGAATATTTTGACAAGAATATGAAAATTCACTCTTAGTTAGTAAGAAACTGTGTATGTAAGGTATTTGTTTCCATGTTATCATTTTTTCTTCTGATTATTTCCTCACTCTCAGGCTGTGTGAGCGGCAGGCTGGCCGTGAGCCTTCCAGGGAGTGCTGGGCGGCCTGGTGCCCCGGCTGAAGGCAAGCGGCCACCCTGAGACACCCAAAGACTGGCTGACACAAGATCTTGTGCTGGTACTGGTGGCTGAAGGCTGTGCAGTGGTGCGGACACAGGCTCAGAGCGCCCAGGTGGACCAAGGCTCTGATACTGGTGAGTGTTGCTGCTGACAGATTACTGATAAGGGAACAGGCAGGGAATATAAACAAAACAGACATGAAAGTTATAAGTGTGGCCAGTGTCGCCTCCTCTTATTTTTAATGTTTCCAAGGTTGCCACCTGCCTGGGAGCAGACTCGCAGAGGCCAGCGCAGGGTAGCAGGACAGCGCCTTCAGCAGTGATGAGGAGTCTCTCCATGAAGGCTGTCCCTCAAGGCACAGCAGCAGGCCACCGTCGCCCTTGTCATTGGGAGCACCGAGAGTATCCCGAGGAACACTTCAATGTCCACGTGAGAAGCCTTGAGCTTTTTTGGGAAATTATCCTTGGGAAATCTTATGATCTAAAGCAGTGGTTCCCAACCTTTTTTTCAGGCGACCCCAATCATGCACCTCTAAACATGACCGCGACCCCACCAGTTTAGTTGTTTGTGTTTGTGTTATTATAACATAATATGTTATTGTGTTATCATAACATAACAACACCATGTTTAATATTTTGAGGTCTTGGCGACCCCAGGAAAAGCGCTTGGCGACCCCAGGGTTGGGAAAGGGGGATATAAAGCATATTTAACCTCTCCACTATGATGGGCATGGATTTGGCTTCACTGGTAAGAACATAAGAAGAAGAACATAAGAACGTAGGGAAACTGCAAGAGGCCGGGTGGCTTACACAGGGCAGCTCCAGAATCCCCCCCACTACTCACGATGGGTGAGGTGTAGTTACAGGGGTTACAGGTAGAGGCTTGATCTTCGTTATACCGGCGGTACTAGGCATGCATCCAGCACCCCGTCACCCTACTGCACCCACACCTCACTGCCACCTGTCGTCCCCGTCCATGTAGCTATCCAGTCTACTCTTAAAACAAGCCATCGTCCCTGCACTAACTATGTGATTGCTGAGTCTATTCCATTCCCCCACCACCCTATTACTAAACCAATGCTTGCCTATATCCCTCCTAAATCTATACTTTTCTAATTTAAATCCATTACTGCGAGTTCTATCCTGCTGGCTAATTCTTAGTACTTTATTTATATCGCCTTTGTTGTAACCCTTGACCCATTTGAATACTTCTATCAGATCTCCCCGCACTCTTCGTCTCTCTAGTGAATGTAAGTTTAGATGTTTCAGCCTATTTTGATATGGGAGGTTCCTCAGCCCCTGAATCATCTTGGTCATCCTCCTCTGAACTGATTCTAGCAATTTGATGTCCATTCTGTAGAGGCAGCTCCTTTGACCCTAAGCTCCCGTGTATCTAACCCCACCTAATATCGCTGTCCATGAATTTATCTACTCCCAGGTCTTTCTCTGCCCCTGTGGTGGATAGTGAAGTGTTTCCCATGTGGTATTGGTGTGCAGGATTTTACATTTTTCTTCATCGAATTGTTTTGTTCCACTCCTGTAGCTTGATGAGGTCTTCTGATACGAAATCTGCAGTCAAGGGGTTAAAGATGTATATTTTTAATCAAAACTGTTATTGAGAATCCTCTTGCATTCTCAAAAAAGCAAAGTCAGCTCAAGATTTTCTCCAACAGAGTCTGTTGTAAGTTCCAGTCCTTGTTAGTGACAGCTGGTGAGAGGCAACACTTGGGCAGGAGGTGAAGCTTGGGGTGATGATGATGATGATGATGATTGTTGCAGGTGTGATGATGTCAAGTCACCACAAGCCAGGAGGAAGTGGCTGCTGGGGCCAAGACAGCAGGTGAAGCAGAACCCTTAAGCCTCAGCTCTTCACCCCTGGACGAAGGACGTGTTTCTTGGCGGACAAACTCGGGAGTCACCAGGAAAGACCTCGATAGATGAAGCAAGTTTTGCTCGCTGGAGA
>NC_066509.1:25213771-25311271 GCF_024679095.1 Eriocheir sinensis | reverse complement strand
GTCTTTCGCCTGAGAGAGAGAGAGAGAGAGAGAGAGAGAGAGAGAGAGAATTTCTTCAAAAATCATAAAGAGGAGAATGGAAGGAAACTGAGATGGGAAACATGGAAACGAAGGAATAGGAAAAGGAGGAGGAGGAGGAATGGAGATGTAAAGTAGGAAGGAAGCAGAGCAGAACAGGTGGTGCAGAGAAGCCAGACGCAGGGGAATGATGGAAGAATATTTGGTAGAACAGGGAACACAGGAAGAGGAAAATTAGAAGAGCAAGTAGAAAAACAAAATAAACAAAAAGGAGAGTAAAGAGAGGGAAATAGGAGAAAGAGGAGGAAGACCAGAAGGAAATGGGAAATGAACAGTAAGAAGGTAAAGAGAGGGTTATGGGAGGAGGAGAGAATAAGATAAATATTAGGAAGAAGAAAATTAAGAAAAAATGGTATAAAAGGGAGAGGAAATAATATAACAAAGAGGAGACATGAGGGAAGGATATCAGAGAGGAGGAAAAACATGAACAGAACAAACTATAAATTAGGAGGAAGAGCAGAAGGGTGGAGTTTGGAATCATGCACACCACTACTACTGTTACTACTACTGTTACTACTACTACTACTACTACTGCTACTGCTACAAATACTACTGCTACAAATACTACTACTACTACAAATACTACTACTACTTTAATGAGATTTTCTATTCTCTGTTTTCTATTACTCTCTCAGTCCCACACGTCCTCTACGTGTAAGGAAACACACGAGAAATTAATCACAACAAGGTGAGGGTATTCGCCGGCTGCCTGGGATTGAACCCGCGACCAGCGTGACGGGAGAGCCACTCCTTACCGAGTCGGCCAAAGATGTACCCCACTGGCTAAGTGGGTTTTGGGAGCCTCGTTCAAAAGGCATAGTCGCCGCACTACAGTACTACTACTACTACTACTACTACTACTATTACCACGGCTACTGTTACTATAATTCTTGGTCCTGGGCAGAGTAAGTCTTGGGTCATCCTGCCTCTGCTGCTGCTGATAAAGTCATGATTCCTGAGCTTCTGCTACTGTTACCGTCTCCTGCTGGCTGGCCACCTCACCTGTGAATGGAAAGAGGTGTGTAATGAGCGTGTGTGTGTGTGTGTGTGTGTGTGTGTGTGTGTATTTACCTAGTTGTATTTACCTAGTTGTAGCTTTACAGGCCCTGGGCTTACGCTTGTGTGGTCCCGTCTCCGTATCTGTATTTGTCCAGCTTTTCCTTAAAGCTTTGCACACTCTTCGCCGGTACTACACCCTCACTTAGTCTGTCCCAAATCTCTATATTTCTTTCCGGGAAGCTATATTTCTTTGTCTCTCAAGCATCCTCATTTCCTCAATTTTTTACTATGTCCTCTGGTGTTCCTGGTGTTTATTCCTTCATTTAGTAGTAACTCCTCATTATCTACTTCTTCCATTTTGCTCAATAATTTATAAATCTGTACTAGGTCTCCCCTTTCTTTTCTTTGTTCCAGTGTTGGTAGGTCCATTTCCTTTAATCTTTCTTTATATGTCAATCCCTCCAGTTCTGGAACCATTTTTGTTGCCATTCTTTGTATTCTTTCTAGTTTTTTATGTTTCTTTTTATGAGGAGACCACACCGCCTCCACATACTCCAATTTTGGCCTAATCATAGTGGTTATTAACTTTTTCATCATATTCTAACCCATGTAGTGGAATGCTAATCCTTTATTTCTCACCATTTTATACGTATCACCGAATATCCTATTAACATGACTCTCAGGCTGTTGATTATCTTGTATTGTCATCATCATCATCATTTCATCGACGCCTGCTCCTAGGAGCTCCCTCCAGGGATTGGCCACGGCAGAAGAGCTTCCATCTTTCTCTATCCAGACACTCCCTCCGTGCCTGCTCAAAGTTTCTCAAAGATCTTTCCCCCCTCTCCCTAACGTACTCCTGCACCCTATCCCTCCATTTCACTGGAGGTCGTCCTCTAGCATTTCCTCCCTCTATCTCACTCACATACACCCTCCTGGTCATCTTACTCTCCTCCATTCGCTCCATGTGGCCAAACCACTTTAAAGTCTGTCGCTTCACTTCTTCCACCACTCCACACTTCCTCCCTTCAATCCTGTGACATATTCCAAAATGCTCGTACACACTTTCATTACTCATTCCATCCATTCTACTCACACCACACTCCTCAAATAACTCATTTCACTGCCTGCACTCTAGACCTCTGACTTTCATTCCAGGCCCACGTTTCACTTGCATTTGTGAGGGTTGGTACTATTATTGTATTTCTCAAATCCCCCTTTACCTCCATGCTCACACTTCTGCCATTCATGATTCGTCCCAAAGACCATACCACCCTTCTTCTTTGCAATGCCCTTTCTCTTATCTCTCCCTCCGTACCACCATGCCTACACATAACTGATCCAAGGTACTTAAACTCCTCTCTCTCTCTCTCTCTCTCTCTCTCTCTCTCTCTCTCTCTCTCTCTCTCTCTCTCTCTCTCTCTCTCTCTCTCTCTCTCTCTCTCTCTCTCTCTCTCTCTCTCTCTCTCTCTCTCTCTCTCTCTCTCTCTCTCTCTCTCTCTCTCTCTCTCTCTCTCTCTCTCTCTCTCTCTCTCTCTCTCTCTCTCTCTCTCTCTCTCTCTCTCTCTCTCTCTCTCTCTCTCTCTCTCTCTCTCTCTCTCTCTCTCTCTCTCTCTCTCTCTCTCTCTCTCTCTCTCTCTCTCTCTCTCTCTCTCTCTCTCTCTCTCTCTCTCTCTCTCTCTCTCTCTCTCTCTCTCTCTCTCTCTCTCTCTCTCTCTCTCTCTCTCTCTCTCTCTCTCTCTCTCTCTCTCTCTCTCTCTCTCTCTCTCTCTCTCTCTCTCTCTCTCTCTCTCTCTCTCTCTCTCTCTCTCTCTCTCTCTCTCTCTCTCCCCGTTTTTCCACTGCCAAAGATCGTGTAAACCGCAGAGGTGGTGGTGTCGCCCTTTTCGTCAAAAGCTATTTGCATCCCACTGACAAAACACCAAGAAACAGTAACGTTGAACATTTGTGCGTGCGAGAGTAAACATAGCAAAGTCAATTTAAATATATCTGTCACCCCAGGCCTCCAGGGCAATCACTGATGCCGATCTTGAAAATACATATTGCCCAAGGCAGTCACTTAATAACAGCGACTCACTGATATTAGGAGACTTTAACCTCCCCCATATCGACTGGGCAACACTGTCGGGTAGCCCAGCTGTTGTCATTGATAAGTTTGAAGCAAAAGGCAACACCCACCTGTTGTCATTGATAAGTTTGAAGCAAAAGGCAACACCCAGCTGTTGTCATTGATAAGTTTGAAGCAAAAGGCAACACCTAGCTGTTGTCATTGAAAAGTTTGAAGCAAAAAGCAACACCCACCTGTTGTCATTGAAAAGTTTGAAGCAAAAGACAACACCCAGCTGTTGTCATTGATAAGTTTGAAGCAAAAGGCAACACCTAGCTGTTGTCATTGAAAAGTTTGAAGCAAAAGGCAACACCTAGCTGTTGTCATTGAAAAGTTTGAAGCAAAAGGCAACACCCAGCTGTTGTCATTGAAAAGTTTGAAGCAAAAGGCAACACCTAGCTGTTGTCATTGGTAAGTTTGAAGCAAAAGGCAACACCCAGCTGTTGTCATTGATAAGTTTGAAGCAAAAGGCAACACCCAGCTGTTGTCATTGATAAGTTTGAAGCAAAAGGCAACACCCAGCTGTTGTCATTAATAAGTGTGAAGCAAAAGGCAACACCCAGCTGTTGTCATTGGTAAGTGTGAAGCAAAAGGCAACACCCAGCTGTTAACTCGCTAGGCATTGCTTCTGTTCCCAGCTTTTTTCCTTCTTACTTTACTGTCACCTTTCTCTTATTTTTCATATCCATGTCTGCTCATCGAGGCGACTTTGTGTGGACCTATTTCAATTTTTTCCCTTGATGCTCCTTCGTGGAACTCAATTATATTAATATTAGCACTGATTGGAATTGGAAGAAATGGATTCGAATTCTGATCAGTTCAGAATATAATGGAACCCAAATTTGAGAGAGATAGCGAGAGAGAGCGAGAGAAACTGAAAAAAAAAAACCCGCCACACCCACACAGTACTCTCACCCACATCTTTTCCCATATTTACACTCCCTTACACCCTCTACCACCCCCACACCACTCTTCCATGCCCCACGCGACCCTCTAACACCCCCCCATAATCCTCCCCACACCGCCACTCGCCAAACCAGTGACGACATCAACACGGCCAGCCCGGCGCGTCGCCCGCCGCAACAAATGAAATTATAGTTATCCGCCGAAACGAAGGCAAAGAACAGTCGTTCCCTCGCCGCCGCGCCGCTTTGCTGCTCGTTGCGCGGAATGGAAACGATGAACGCGACGCAAGGCGGCGAGAAATAAGGAACAGAAATGCGTTCGCGGGAAATACGAACAGCAACGGAACTGATGAATTGATGCGCGCCGTGGACGAGGTAATAGTAATAACAAGGGAGTGAAGTAATGATGGAATGGAAATATAATAACTATACATAATGGATAAATAGATAAGAAAAGAGGAAAAATATAAAGAATAAATAAATAAAGGGAGTGAAACTAAGTGAATGAAAGGGAATAAGGGAGTGAAATATAAGGAAGTGAAATAATAATGAAATGGAAATACGTTATAAGAATGATAGGAAAAGGGATAACGATATGCAATGAAAAAGAAATAAAGGTGTTGACGGAAAGTGTACCACGCAAACAATGAATGGATAAGGAAACTGAATAATGAAGTGAAATATATTATAAGATCGACAGGCGAGGCATAACCTGCGTGTCTTCTTACATGTACAGTTCCGAATTCCTCACACGTTCTTTTTTCTGCGCCACCGTTTTATTTTCCTTCTTCACACTCGATAAGTTTATATATTTCTTCACGGCTGTCCGAACATACTTACATTTACATATTTTCCTGCTCGTTTTTCCTGCGTCTCTCAGTCCCGTCACGATGGCTTCACCTCGCTCCCTCTCTCCCTCACGTTAGCCTCCCTCGCTCTCTCCCTCTCTGTCATCTTTGTCAGCCTCATTGCCTTCCTTCTTTTTTCCTCACTAAAAGTCTGTCTCCACGCTACACTTCCTCCCTTCATCCTCCCTTCCTTTCCATCCTTCACCCTTGTATCGTCTGCCTCATTTTCTCGTTTCGTCTGCCAGCTTCCCTTCTTACCCTCCCCTTCACCATTATTTCCTTTCCTTCCTTCCTTTCATAACGTTTCTCTGACTCACTCTCTAGTTTCCCTTCATCTTCTTTACTCTTCCCATCCTTTCTCCTCACTCTCTCCCTCACCATCCTAATTTAGTGTACCAGCCTCCCTTCTCACTCTCCTCACCATTGTTTCCTTCATTGCTTCATTCCATCCCTTCGTCCGCCTTTCCTTCTCTGACTGTAATTTTATGTACCTCTTCCACTCCTTTCAGTCTCTTTCTCTTCCTCCACTTTCCATGGCTCTTTGATTGTTTCTCTTCCTACACTCGCCATGATTGCACTTCCCTGCTTAATCGTTTCTTTCACTGTAGTCTGTTCACTTAAGTCTGACACAGCTGAGAACATAAACCCAAGCGTGTTCGTAAGCACAGTGCAGATTACCATGAAGTGCTGCGTGAGATAAACACAACAGAGGTTAAAGAAAACTTGGAAGCCAAAGCAGTAGCCAATCAGCACTCAGCTTGCAAACACGCTTAGGCTTATGTTGTCAGCTTGGGTCGGACTTAAGTGAACAGACTTTACATCATTCAGTTTCTTCGTTCCTTCTTGTGATCGTAAGTTTATATCCCACTTTCACTTCCTTCCGTCTTTCTCTTCCTCCATGATTTTCCTTCTCTGCCAAACACACTCCCTTACACCCTCACCATCACACCATCATTATCATCTGCTCGCGTCACTTCCTCTTCCCTCTCTCATCACCGGACACCATCTTCTCCCTTCAGCATCGTTCCCTCTACCTCCTCACCATCTTTCATCTCCCTCCATCACTCCTCATGCCATCTTTTCATCTCCGAGCCTCACTCCCTCCCTACTTCCCTCACTATCAATTTTCATCTCCAGCTCCCTCTCTCCCTCCCTCCTGGCTTGCTATCTACCCTCTTCACTCCGTACACTACCATTTCATCTCGCTGCAGCATCAGCATCAACTCGACCTTACTCTTCACGTATCGTCAGCTCCACACACAACACGCCCTGACTACCGCCATTCCTATGCATACACGACCCCCTCCTTCCTTCTCCTCCTCCTCCTGCTCCTACTTCTTTTAATGTTAGCCCACAATACCTTCAGCCTAAATAATACTCAATCCACGTGAACTCTTCCATTAAGTCTTGTTGATGCTAGGCTACCAACCACCAACATGATTTAGCCTTTCCAGCATCCACCAACCACACGCAGCCTGATTTGGAGAGTGGGCGTGGCTTGCCTGTGGATTGACCATTGGTATGCGATTATTTAGAGAGGGGAGGAGCTTATCTGCCGAGTTAATGTGAATAGAGTGTCGTATTCACCCGCAGTGTTCTGATTCTCCTTGTTTTTGTCTTTTTTTCGTAGTTTCGTCTCGCAGGATTATTTGTGCTCCGTATTTTCGCTTCACCTTTTTAATATTCTGAAACTTTCGTTCTTTTCGGAGGTAACATGGACGTTGGGTTGTGTCATTCCTTCACTGCTTATTCTTTTCCTTTTTTCCAGTTCTGATGGAGCGTCTTTTTTATTTATCTTCTGATTGGATTTATTCCCTTGTTTGGTTGAGTATTTTCGATTCCTTAACAATATCTTTTCCATGTTACTTCTTTCCTTGATTCTTCAGTGGGCCTCACCCTCCAAGTATTATTTTTTTCTTGAGTGTTTGTTATATTAGGATATGTATTAACGGAAAAAAAATGTTAGTGAATTTATTTAGCCGTGTGTGTGTGTGTGTGTGTGTGTGTTTGTGTGTGTGTGTGTGTGTGTGTGTGTGTGTGTGTGCTTAACTTCTGCCCTACAGACGCCTGAGTGCAGCGAGTTTACTGTAAAAAGCTCAAGACTTGGCGGCTTAAGTTTTCAAGTTGTCTTGGACGGCTGAGTGGCGGCCACGGCTGGCAGGAGACACCACACACACACACACACACACACACACACACACACACACACACACACACACACACACACACACACACACTGACTAACTGACTAATTTGCCCAAGGAGACATACATGCACACACTCGTGTGTGCAAAGGAAAATCAAAGAACAAAAGGTGAAGATGAAGAGGAAGGAGAAAAAAAAAAACGTAATGATTCATCTCGGTCCGGAGGGACGGAGAGTGTGAAAAAAAAATGTGGCTGCAGGAAATATATGAATAATACAAATTAAATCTGGAGATACATAATAAAATAAGAATAAATAATAAGGTAAATATCCGTTAATAGTTAAGTAGGAGTAATGAAATAATAATAATTAATAAATAATAAAATAATCAGTGGCATATAACAAATAAACAAATACAAAAAAAATGAACACCAATCAGGAGTTGAAAAGAATACAAAATGAAAACATAAGAAAACACAATAACACTACGAAAATATAAATAATATATATATATATATATATATATATATATATATATATATATATATATATATATATATATATATATATATATATATATATATATATATATATATATATATATATATATATATATATATATATATATATATATATATATATATATATATATATATATATATATATATATATATATATATATATATATATATATATATATATATATATATATATATATATATATATATATATATATATATATATATATATATATATATATATATATATATATATATATATATTCGTTTCATTCCAATAATATTGTGAAAATGGGAAAGTGGAGAACGTTTTGCAAAAAGACGAAAATTGAAGGGAACGGAATGCAAAAAGCGAAATGAAGGGAAAAGATTGCAAAAAATTACAATAGTCACGGAGGGAAGGGAAGGGAAGGGAAGGAAAGGGGAGGGTTGGGTAGAGTAGGGGATGGAAATGAAGGGAAGGGAAGGGAAGAGAAAGCAGGAAGGGAAGGACAGGGAAGGAAGGAAGGAAGGAAGAGAAGGGCAGGGAGGGAAAGGGAAGGAAAGGAGAAGGAAGGGAATAGAAGGAAGGGAAGGGAAGGGAAGGGAAGGAGAGGGCAGGGAGGGGAGGGGAAGGGAAGGGAAGGGGAGGGAAGGGAAGGGAAGGGAATGGTAGGGAAGGGAAGGGAAGGGCAGGGCAGGGAAGGGAAGGGAAGGACAGGGAAAGGAAGTACAGGATAGCGAAAGGAATGGCAGGGGCGGGCAGGGCAATGAATGGAATGGAAGGGCAGGGAGGGAGCGAGGGCTGGTTAAAAGGCCCCAAGGAAGGGACGCGCGAGGCCGAGGAGATAAAGTAAAACAGACAAAGGTGAGGCGAAGGGCGGCGAGGCGGACGGTGCGCCGAAAGGCCGGACTGGGACGATACTGCCTCTGTTGTTGTTGTTATTATTATTATTATTATTATTATTATTATTATTATTATTATTATTATTATTATTATTATTATTGGTGGTGGTGGTGGTGGGAGAAGAGGGTGAGCACGAAGCAAAAGGGAGGAAAAAGATAAATAAAGACTACAGCATAAAGGGAGGCGAGAAAGGGGAGGAAAAACGGGGAAAAGGGAACGAGAGAGTGAGAGACGTAAGAGGAGATTGGGAATGAAGCAGAGGGAAGGGAGCGAGTGGGAGCGAGAGAGTGAGAGACGTAAAAGGAGATTGGGAATGAAACAGAGGGAAGGGAACGAGGGGTAGCGAGAGAGGGAGAGGCGTAAAAGGAGGTTGAGAATGAAGCAGAGGGAAGGGAACGAGGGGAGAGAGAGGAGAGGCGTAAAGGAGGTTGGGAATGAAGCAGAGGGAAGGGAACGAGGGGGAGAGAGGGAGAGGCGTAAAGGAGGTTGGGAATGAAGCAGAGGGAAGGGAACGAGGGGATCGAGAGAGTGAGAGGCGTAATAGGAGTTTGGGAATGAAGCAGAGGGAAGGGATCGAGGGGGAGCGAGAGAGGGAGAGGCGTAAAAGGAGGTTGGGAATGAAGCAGAGGGAAGGGAACGAGGGGGAGCGAGAGAGGAGAGGCGCAAAGGAGGTTGGGAATGAAGCAGAGGGAAGGGAACGAGGGAGCGAGAGAGGAGAGGCGTAAAGGAGGTTGAGAATGAAGCAGAGGAAGGGAACGAGGGGAGCGAGAGAGGAGAGGCGTAAAGGAGGTTGGGAATGAAGCAGAGGGAAGGGAACGAGGGGAGCGAGAGAGTGAGAGGCGTAAAATGAGGGTGGGAATGAAGCAGAGGGAGGGGAACGAGGGGGAGCGAGAGAGGGAGAGGCATAAAAGGAGGTTGGGAATGAAGCAGAGGGAGGGGAACGAGGGGGAGCGAGAGAGGGAGAGGCGTAAAAGGAGGTTGGGAATGAAGCAGAGGGAAGGGAACGAGGGGGAAAAATGATGAAAGGGGAGAAAGGAAAAAGAATGAGAAGCGAGGGAGAAGGAAAAAGGAAGGTGAGAGGGAGGAAAAGATGCAAAGAGAAAAATGAGAGGGGAAGGAAGTTAGTGGGAATAGGAAAGAGAGAGACGAGAAAGGAGAAAACAAAGAGGGAAAGAAAGAAAGGGAAATAGAGAGAGGTGAGGAAGAGGGCAGGGACGAGGGGAGGGAAAAACGAGAGGGAAGAAACAAGGAAGAGGGAGAAAATGAGAGAGGCTGAAGAACAAGAGAGTGGGAGAGTGGGAAGGGCAGAAAACAGGAACGAGAAAAGAAGGAACGGAAGAAGGAAGCGAGGGAGGGAATCGAGAGAAGGAGAGAGAGGGGAAAACGAGGAAGAGATAAAAATGAGAAAAAAATAGAAAGACAAACTGGAACGAGGAAGAGGGGAAAGAGAGGGAGGGAAGAGCTTAGAAGACACCTAAAATAAATCGAATGGAGTCAGTGGGATGCGAGAACTTTCCTAAAACTTAACACCTGAGCAACGCGGAGACTCGCTGATTGCAGGTGGATTAAACCCCTTTGCTTCCCCTCACCTTGCCCAAATGAGAAGAGCAAATGTGATAAAAAAAACTACCAAAAAGAGAACAAAAACAAATATATACAAGAATAGGAAAAAATGACAAGGAAAAAGTTCAGAATAAATAAGAGAATAAAGAAGGTGGAACGAAACAAAAGGAAAAATAAAAAGAACAAAATAAAGATGGGTCAAAAAAGCTATACAAGGCAAAAAAGAAAAAAAAAGAAGGTGGTATGAAAAAAAACTAACAAAAACTAGATACGACAAAATACAAACAAAACAAAAATAGGAAAAAAATGGCAAGAAGAAAGTTGAGACAAAACAATAGGCTATACTGACAGGACGGGATGAATATAGACAAGACAAAGGCGAAACAGGTAAATAAATGAACACAAAAAACATGAAACAAAAAAACACAAAAACCAAAGAAAAAAAATAAAAAGTACAAATACAAACATGAGTAAAACAGCCAGAAAAAATATAACAAAAATAACGAAAATAAAAAAAAAGAACACAAAGACAAGAACAAACTAACAAACAAACAGTCAAAGGGAACTCCTCTACACTTGAATGCTTAAGCTAGATGAAGAAAATGTAAAGAGAGGAAATAATAAAAACAAAACAAAGCTGTAAATAAAGGAGTAAAATAGTCAGGGATAAAAACCTTCCCCAACTTCCTCCCGGGATTCCCCGCACTTGGAAACTCACACCTGCGGGACCTGACGCCACCCGCGTGTTTACCTTTATTTTATTTTATTATATTTCATTCACGAAGAGGAGGAGGGAGAAAGAATATGAAGGAAGGGATGGAAGGCAGAGGAAGGGAAGGGAAGAAACTGGAAGATGAAGGTATGGGAGGAAGGAAAGGTAATTAAGAGTGAGAAAGAATTGCGAGAGATGAAGAGAGGGAATGAAGGACAATGTGAGGAAAGGTGCGGCTATGAAAAGGAGGTAATAAAAGGAAGGAAGGAGGGAAGGGAAGAGGGAGGGAAGGACATGACAAAAGATAGATAGATAGATAGATAGAGATAAAAAGATAGACATATAGAAAGAGGCGGGAGAAGTGATGAAAAGGAAAGGGGAGAGAGGAAGGTATAAGAAAGAGGAGCGAGGGCGAGGAGAGATAGAAAGATAAAGAGGAAAGTAGGAAAAAAAGGAGGAACGACAGAAATAAGAAGAAAAGAGAAATTGAAGGAGACAGGAAGAAGGAAGAGGAGAGAGAAAAATAAGGAGCGAGGAAAAGGAGGAGAGAGGAGACGAATATAAATGGCGCCACAATAAACACTTGCCTGCGCCATGACGGGCTGGGGCCGAACACCATCCAGGCCCCTCCAGCAAGCCTACCGGCGCTATAGGCGTAGACGTAAAAAAGAAAAAAAAAAGTAGAGGAAATGAGAGAAAAGCGAAGAGAGAGAGAGAGGGAGAGAGAGAGAGAGAGAGAGAGAGAGAGAGAGAGAGAGAGAGAGAGAGAGAGAGAGAGAGAGAGAGAGAGAGAGAGAGAGAGAGAGAGAGAGAGAGAGAGAGAGAGATTTACATAGAAAATCAGACCACACAGACCCCATGGTCCAGACTAGGTGGTCTGTCCTTAAACCTAAGTGATTTTACATTATTCAGAAGGCTCCAAAACGTTGCATTTCAACTCTAGTTGATATTAAGTAGAAGGAAGTGACGGTCGAGCTTGTTTTTGAAGGAGTCAATCGTGTTACACTGGACCACTGACGGTGGGAGCTTATTCCATTCTCGCACTACAACGTTGGTGAAGAAAAATTTGGGGCAGTCTGAATTTACTTGTCCACATTTGAGTTTTACGCCATTGTTCCTCGTACGCAAAGTGTCATCGATCATAAACAATGTTGATCTGTCTACATTCGTGAAACCATTAAGTATTTTAATACATTCGATCAGTTTTCCTCGGAGGCGACGTTTCTCAAGAGAGAACATGTTAAGGGTGGAAAGCCTTTCGTCGTAAGATTTGTTGCGCAAGGAAGGGATCATTTTCGTTGCCCGACGCTGAACACCTAATTTAGGAATGTCCTTTGCATGGTGGGGAGACCAAAACTGTACCGCATATTCCAAGTGGAGTCTGACTAAACTATTGTATAGTGGAAGTATTACATCTTTATTCTTGAATAAAAAGTTTCTTTTAATGAAGCCCAACATTCTGTTCGCCTTATTTGCTGCATCGATGCATTGTTGTGAGAATTTTAGGTTTGACGCGATTTTGACCCCCAAGTCCTTTACGCATTGAACGCTTTGGAGTTTAACGCCGCGCATTTCGTAATCGAACTTCTTATTCCTTTTTTCCAACTTGAAGGACCTTGCACTTGCCTCACGTTTAAGGCATCTCTGCGTATCAGACCAAGCTAAAATTTTGTGAAAATCCTTTTGGAGGCTTTGCCTGTCTTCGTCGGTGTGAACCGAGTTACCAACCTTTGTGTCGTCTGCAAATTTACTAATGCGATTATTGAGTCCAACATCCACATCGTTGATGTAAATAATGAAGAGCACTGGGCCAAGAACCGAGCCCTGAGGGACGCCACTAATGACCGGCGCCCACTCTGAGTTAAATCCGTCAATCACCACTCTTTGTTGTCTGTTGCTCAACCAATTCGCGGTCCATTGGTGTACTTGACCGTCATTACCTATGTGCTTTAATTTGTAAAGTAATTTAAAATGTGGGACTTTATCAAACGCTTTCTTGTAATCAAGATAGACTACGTCCAGTGATTTGGTTACGTCAAAAACAGTGAAGAGGTCGTTATAAAAGGTTAATAGGTTTGATAGGCAGGATCTTTTGTTACGGAGGCCATGTTGTGAGTCCCCAATTAATGAGTGCCTTTCAAGGTAACTCACAATTTTGTCTCTAATTATGCTCTCAAGTAGCTTACCTACAACCGAAGTTAGACTAATGAGCCTGTAATTACCTGGTACTTTTTTGTCTCCTTTCTTAAAAATCGGTGTCACGTTAGCCTTTTTCCAATCCAAGGGGACGATGCCTTGTCGCAAGGACATATTGAATACGGTTGTGAGGGAGGATAGTATTTCGCTCTTTGTTTCTCTGAGCAGAGTAGGATATACTTTGCCAGGTCCAGGACTTTTATTTGTTTTGAGTGACTGGAGGGCTTTAAGGACTTCATCGGTTGTTATTTCAAAGTTAGGCAAAGCATGCTCAGGATTTACATTATTATTGGTGTTGGTGGTAGTGGTGGGAGGACAGTTAGTATTAAACACCGCGAAAGAGTGATTGTTTAATAGGTTTGCAGCGTGTTGGCTGCCAGTCACTAGTGCACCGTCGCTGTTTGTTAAGGGTCCAATTCCACTTCTGATCGCCTTTCTGTTGTTTATGTAACTGAAGAAGGATTTCGGATTATTTTTACAGTTGGCCCCATTAGTTTCTTCATATCTACGCTTTGCCTGACATACTAATCTTTTTACTCGTCGCCTGGCATCATCGTAAAGTCTAATGTTTTCGGGCCTGCTTTGCTCTTTCTTTAGCCTGTAAAACAATATTCTCTCCTTGACTGAGTGTTTAATTTCGCTGTTAAACCAAGGTGGGCTTTTATTAGTGTTACTTCACTTCTTACACAAAGGGACGAATGTGTTCTACTGAGTGAGTAAATAATTTTTAAAGCTTAGCCAGGCGTCCTCTACATTACCGTCAGCTGATAGTTGCATTTCTATTACTTTTCGTCGGATTTCTACGAAGCTAACTCTTTTGAAATTGGGCACCTTTACTTTATTTTCAGTCACTGATGTTTGAGCTCTAATGTCGACGCGGACTAATTTATGATCGCAAGAACTGAGGTGTTCTCTACCGTGACATTACTGACTAGGAGAGAGAGAGAGAGAGAGAGAGAGAGAGAGAGAGAGAGAGAGAGAGAGAGAGAGAGAGAGAGAGAGAGAGAGAGAGAGAGAGAGAGAGAGAGATTGTTGTTTTTATATATATATATATATATATATATATATATATATATATATATATATATATATATATATATATATATATATATATATATATATATATATATATATATATATGTTTGTGGGCGTGTGGGTTACTGGCTGGCGCTTCCTTTTTCTTTATTTCCTGTTTTATTCTTCCTTTTCCTTTTACTTCGTGAGTTTTGTTCTTTTCTTTCTTTATTTTTCTTCGTTATACTCTTCCTGCAATACTTTCTTAACTCTTATTCTCCTTTCCTCTCATCTCTTTTTGTTCTCTTCTTCTTCTTAGTCTTCTCCTCTTCAGCTTCCAACATTCATTACCTTTGCGTGCTAATAACATCTTAATCTGATTTCTCTAAGCCAATTTCTCAATGTCTTTTGATCAAGTAAATTAGAACCTTTATCACCTCCCTCTAACTCAATCTTCCCTTTTACTGTCCTTGTCATCTCCTCCCCCCATTATCTCAAGACAGTAGTCATCGAGGAAGGGCTCAGCCATGCTGGTGAACGCGTTATACTGGGCCTGCCAAGCTCCTCATAGGGTGATGTGTGTGGCTTCCTGGAGGCTGGAGGATTTTCTTGGAGCGACGCAGCAACGGTGGTGTGGCGGGTACAGGCGAGATCTTTAAGAGTAAAAAAAGATCTTGGGTACATGCAGCCTTGTGTGGACAGAGGCTGGAGGGAAAGGTGGCATCAACGAGAACAACACACTTCTACGATCCTACCACCACGACCACTACCACCACCACCGCCACGACCACTACTACAATCATCTACTACAGCACGACAACAAGAACCACTATTACCGCTATAACCAATCCTTCCTTTCATCCTTTCTTCCGCACAGCAACGGTCCGCCCTCAACCTTCCTGCCACAGCCTTTAGAAGCACGGGACAGATCAGAACAGAGCCTCAAGTACTTACCCGGCCGAAGCAGCGTGTCTGTGTGGCGCCGAAACACTGCATCACGGAGGGAGTGGGAGAGGGAGGGAGAGAGAGTAGGTGTGAGGTGTGAGGCTGCCCCGTCTGTCCCCCTCCGCTAACCCCCTCAAGATGGCTCTCCTCGTCCGCCGCTCGCTGCCTCTGTACGTGTGAGAAATGCTGTCATGAGGAGATTGGTAAATGGTTGACGGAGTAATTATATAGCTAGGTAATTAACGAGCTAAATTAATGAATGAATGAATAAATACATAAATAAGTGGATAAATAAGTATAACAATAAGTACAAAGATGACATAGTGAAGCCAACGCAGAAAAAGACCAAAGGATGATATTGTTAAAAGGAAGATAGACCGATAAAGATAAAGATAGATAGAGATAGACAGATAAATATGTGAAAGAAACAATAAGGAAAACAAAACTAAAAAAATGGGGATGAAATGATCTTTACAACAACTCCAATAATAATAATAATAATAATAATAATAATAATAATAATAATAATAATAATAATAATAAAACCGTGCCTTTTGACCCCGTGACCTCGGCTGCCTTGCCTCGCAGGATTTATGACTGAACAAGCTGTGAAAAATGAGGCGATGGGGGAAGGGGGGAATGAGGAGGAGGAGGAGGAGGAGGAGGAGGAGGAGGAGGAGGAGGAGGAGGAGGTGGAGGAGGAGGTGGAGGAAGAGAGAAAACGAGATGGAGGGAAGGGGAGGGGAGAGCAAGGCAGGGGCAGAGGGACGGAGAGAAGGAAGGGAGGAGATAGGTGGGAGGAGATGGCTGGGGAAGGGGGAGGGGGGTGGAAAGGGAGAGATATGGGGAGGGGAAGGAAGGGGAAGGAAACCGAGGATGTAGAGCAATGTATCATTACTCTGAGGTGGCGGAGGAGGGAGGTGACAGGCTGTTGTTGCTGTTGTTATTGTTGGTGATGTTGTTTGAAGTAGTGTTAAGGAAGCTTTTTTAGTCTAACGTTCACTCATTTTCCTGCTAACTAAATAACAAAATACACTTGATATCTTTTTGTCTTATTTGGAGTCTCGTTGGCTGTTCTTAACCTAAAGCCCCATCGGAGCAGCTCTTCTTAACCTTTACTCGACACACACAATCCTTCTGTGATTAATCTGATTCCAACACCCTTCCTAACACATGCTGTTATCAGGCTAAACTTAATCCCTTGTCGACCCTTTGTTTAAAATTTACGGTGATCTAAACTTCTGTCAAACTACAGCCCTTCCCCCTCAACCTCTTTCCCATTGTCAACCAACCTTTCAACCCTTAATATGACCTTACAGTCAGGTCAACTTAAGCCTCTTGTCTGCCTAAATCTCCTGTCAATCACGTCTAACTTTCTGCCGAACTAAACCCCCAACAACATGTACTTCAGCCTAATTCTCCTTCATCTTTCTTGCCACCAACCCTTCAGCCAATATGATGCAAAGTCTTACACTATCAGGTCAACTTTTAGCTCTTGTCTGCCCAAATCTCCTCTAAATTCATTATTCTCCAATCAAGTTGGTCCTAACTTCCCCTCCTTCATCTAATAACACTACTACCAATATAATGCCAAACTATAATTCAACTTACACTGTCAGGTCAACTTTAATGAAGCTCTTATCAGCCCAAATCCCTTGGAATGTCATGTCCAAACTCCTACCAGCCTAAAATCCTATCAATTTGACTAGGACCATTTCTAAACGCCACTCTGTAACCCTCTCAACTACTCCTAACCTCTAAACTCCCGTCACCTCAAAATGAAACACATATTAACGTACTTCTTCCAGCCCCATCACAACCTCCCAGCCACCACGTCAACCCACCACGTCGACTGACAAGCCCACCAACCCTCTAACCATTCAACAACTCGTCACATCCAAATTAAACCCCTATCAATTTACTCCTTCCAGCCCCATCACCACCTCATTGCCACCCCATCATCCCGCCCCATACTACTACTACTGCTACTACTACTACTACTACTTCCCATTCTGTTTGTACGTACGTAGAAAAATTGTACCGGTAGGATAATAGATAAGAGTTGTAAATAAGAATGAGAAATGCAACAGTAACACAATCTTGGGGCCCCCCGCCGCCGCCGCTCCACCGCCACTCGTCAGGGTCAGCGAGTGGCACCCGTGAGACCAAGACCGCAGCGGCGGCCAGGAGCAGGGCGAGGCAGTTGTGCCGCCACGCCGCCCCCAGCCTCGCCAGGAAGCTGCGGCCGCCGCCACGCTCCTCTGTGCCTTCAGCATTGCCCCGCCCAGCCTCCTCCTCTGCGTCTTCTTCAAGAGTCTCCCATCCACTCTCATGCGAGTCTCCGGGAGTCTCCCGTTCACTCTCCTCTTCGGAGTCTTCGTCCTCAGACTCCCATCTAGTCTCCTCCTCTGTGCTGTCATCAGCCTCCCCTCCACTCTCCTCCGTGTCCTCGTCAGCCACCCTCTCCTCTGAGTCTTCATTGTCAGACTCCCATCCACTCTCCTTATCTGTGTCTTCAGCAGTGTCAAGTCCACTCTCCTCGCCTGAGTTATCGTTACTCTCCTCTGTGTCTTCTTCGGGAGTTTCCCATGCACTCACATCTGAGTCTTCTTCGGGAGTTTCCCATGCACTCACATCTGAGTCTTCTTCGGGAGTTTCCCATGCACTCACATCTGAGTCTTCTTCGGGAGTTTCCCATGCACTCACATCTGAGTCTTCTTCGAGAGTTTCCCATGCACTCACATCTGAGTCTTCTTCGGGAGTTTCCCATGCACTCACATCTGAGTCTTCTTCGGCGGTTTCCCATGCACTTTCCTGTACGTCATTCTCAGGGGTTTCCCATGCACTCTCTTCCGAGTCACTGGGGTCCATCTTTTCTTGGCAATTGTCTATCTCAGTGACCTCGGGGTCATAGCAGGCACGGTCCTTGTAAGTTGACCCTTTGTGGGCGTCATTTCCCCTCCCGTCAAACAGCCACTCCGTCACAACCTCCGGAGATGGCTGGCGGGTCTGCAGCAGGGCGACCTTCCCCTCGTAGACGTACAGGGTGAAGCACTCTGGGCGGCCGCTTTGCATCAGCTGGCCCAGGAAGTCTTCCAGGCCCACTTTGGCCACGCGCGTTTGGCCGCTAAGGAGCGTCAGACAGATCTTAACTTGCGCTGCGTCCGCGTCCGCCTCGCTGCTGTACCGGAAGACGTGCTCCAGGTCCAGGAAGGCGTTGGATAAGAAGGGGGCCCGCGGCCTGTTGACGAAGGAAAACGCGGCCGCCTCCTTCCAGGCGCCGGCCAGCCTCCCCCAGCACCCGCGGCGCCGGCGGACGCTGACCGTCACCCGGATGGGCGCGGCCTCCACGCTGCACCCGCCCACGGGCGCATCCACCAAGCAAGTGCCGTAGACGGCACGTCGGATCTCCTCTTTGCGGAAGGTTTTGGTTGACATTTAAATGTTTTTGTTGTGTGACTTCAAAGAGAAGGAAGCTGCGGCAAGTTAGGCCAATAACAGATGGTAGCGGCAGCCCCCCACCCCCTCACATAAAAACACGCACTCCCCCAAACACAGCACAACACAACACAACACAGCACAACAGACAGACACACACACACACACACACACACACACACACACACACACACACACACACACACACACACACACACAGAGTAAGCAAGTACGTAAGCAAGCATTTATTGACCACTCTGTTTATCCACCTCCCAGCAAGCCTGTTGACCCACCTCACACTACTTTCTCCTCCTTCCTACCCTGTTTCTGCACCTCTCAGTCACCGTGTCAACCCACCCATCGCACGCCAGCCCGCAGCCCCCACCCCCCCTCCCCCCCCTCACAGCCTCCCTTCACCCCGCGCCCAACACTACACATTTACTAGTTGAGGCTTTCACATGTATTTTTCCATCACGGCACAGCGTCATTCATACTTCTGAACGGAAATATTTTCAGTGGCCGCGCTCCGCTTGCATCCATCAACGAAAAAAAAAAATGATAGTAGCAATGAAAAAAAAAAAAAAAATCAGTAGCAAAACCAATCATGTTTATATTTAAAGATAAAAAAAAATCGATGTGGTAAAATTAATGACTGTGTGGTATTGAAGGACTTAAAAACACTGAAAAGTAGAGCCTTCGCTTATACTAGAAAATAAACAATCAATATGAAAAAAAGCATGAAAAGGATGTGTGAGTGAAAAATCAATATAAATATAAATAATTTGTTATTCCTGTGAGTAATGAAGCAAGGAAGGATTTACTAGATTTACTATTCGCTTATACTAGAAAATAAACAATCAATATGAAAAAAACATAAAAAGGATGTGTGTGAAAAATCAATATAAACATAAATAATTTGTTATTCCTGTGAGTAATGAAGCAAGGAAGGATTTACTGGGTCTGAAGAGTGTTAATAAGGCATCGTTAATGAGCTCGGCGACACTGAGGTAATCACCAGGATCAGCTGACCGGCGAGGCGGACCACACAGGACAACTATTACAGGAGAAGGGGATAACGTGTGTGACAATAATTAATAAACAGAAGCACGTGAGGAGAGATGGCGACATATACAGTTTGTATAGAAGTAAAAGTACTGAGCCACAAAAAGAAAGACAACACATATCAAAGACAGTATTTGGTAATGTAAAAAGAAACACACATCAACAAAGCTGTAGGAAACTTGCAATAAACAAAGACAAATGGCAGTATATTAGTGAGCATTTATTAAAGGAAAAGTGCCAAAGAAAGGCGTAAGAAAACAAAGAAAATGCTGTAAATAAACAAGACACATTAGCCTAACAACTGAAGTGTTTCAAAAAGAAAAAGAACAATAGAAGCAAATCTGTGAAAGAAAAAAAAAGAATTGCTCCATTTGATAGTTAGAGAAAGAAGGGAGACAAAAGGGATTGCTCCATTTGATGAATTTAAAGAAAGGAAACAAAAACGCAGATTAGTGAAGAATGACAAAATGTAAGCTAAATATTATTCAACAATTGCTCTCTCTCCGTCAACATCATGAATAAGATCCTGCGCCAGGCTGTTTATTCACTCCCTTCCTTCCTTATTGTCTGAGCGTGACAACAGCCGCTCGCTGCTCCGCCTCGGGGATGGCCGGGCTGGAACTTGATTTGTAATTGTACTTGTTCTTTTAGTGTCTGCCGAGTTTTTGTTGTTGGTGTTGATGTTGTTGATGTTGTTGTTGTTGTTGTTGTTGTTGTTGTTGTTGTCATTGGTGGTGGTGGTGATGGTGTTTTTGTTGTTGTTGTTGATGTTGTTGATGTTGCTGTTGTCGTTGTTGTTGTTGTTGTCATTGGTGGTGGTGGTGATGATGTTTTTGCTGTTGTTGTTTCTCTTTATTCTCGATTTTTTTTTTTGTTCTTTTGCTCTCCTTTCTCTTCCTACTCCTTTCCTTCCTGTTCTTGTTATTATTGTCGTTGTTAATATTTTTTTCTCGAACTCCTCCTCCTCCTTCTTTTCTTATATATCACCTTAGCATCTGAAGAGAAACTGGAATCCAACAGCGGCTATCATCATTATTATTATTATTATTGATATATTATTATTATTATTATTATTATTATTATTATTATTATTATTTTTATTATTATTATTATTATTATTATTATTATTATTTTCATCATTATTTTCATTATTATTATTATTATTATTATTATTATTATTATTATTATTATTAATATTAATATTAATATTAATAATAATATTATTATCCTCATCATTACTATTATTGTTTGTTATTATTATTTCTATTATAATTATTATCATTATTATTATTATTATTATTATTATTATTATTATTATTATTATTATCATTATTATTATCATTATTATTATTATTATTATTATTATTATTATTATTATTATTATTATTATTATTATTATTATTATTATTATTATTATTATTATTATTATTATTATTATTATTATTATTATTATTATTATTATTATGATTGCTATTATTGTTTTAATCTATATAATTTCGTGAAACCGTTTGGGCCATTCATCAATTTGTGAGGAGAGAACAGCGAGGAAAGGAAGGAAGGATGGACGGAGGAAAGGAGGGACGGAGGGCAGGAAGGGGAGGTTGCAAAAGATAAAGAAAAAGAGTGACTGAGAGGAGATGAGAGCAGGGAATCGCTAAGGTTTGGAAAAAGAGGAGGAAAAGGAAAACGAGGGAAGAAGGAGGAATATGAGGCGAAGGCCGAAAGAGAAACAAGTGAAGGATTAATATCGACGGAAGAGGAGGAGGAGGAGGAGGTAAGGACGAGGAGGATAAATGAGGGGAAGAGAGGAAGGAGGGGAGAGGAAGGAGAAAGACATTTATAGGAGAGGGAGAAAAGAAGGGGAGAGGAAGGAAGAAAGACATATATACTAACGGTTTCAGGGCCCGTGCTCCCCTGTTTTTCGCAAATAAAACTTTAACAAAGCGTCGGACAAGGATGTTATTTTGGCAGTGGATGTTTGAGACCCCGACCTAGTCGGCAAAAAATATGAGTTGGTGTCACATGTGGATAATGAAGCACTTATAAGAGTAAATTTAGGGTAAACTTGGCAAAAAGTTACAGGCACTCTGAGCGAGGCTAGCCCCGCCCCGCTCATCTTCTCGTGACGTCGATGTGACGTTTAGCCTTGACGTATGAGTAATCATCCATCCAACCAGCAATTATGACGTGTTACTGCTTCACACACACACACACACACACACACACACACACACCGTAGCAATATGTAATCTACTGTAAATTACCTAAAGGCCATAAAGGCCCACGGCACACAGCAGATGTACAAGTTCGGCAGGAATGTTCCAAAAGCTGTGGAATGTACAGTATGTGATAACCTGCACATACGTTAGTAATAAGATTCGTAATGATACGGTCGTATGTACGGTATCAGACAGTGTATCACCCTTTAGGTGGTAATATGCCATAAACGACAAAGGTGTTGTTGGGTGGTTGGGTGGGGATGATTGTGTGAGGAAGGAAAGGTTGGGTATGGGGGAGGCCGGTGAACCAACAAGGGATGAAACCAGGAACTACTGCTCGCTTACATACATGCAGCATGTACTACCAATAGTCACATTTTCCATGTAAAGGATAAGTAATTTCCTTCGAGTAAAACTGTTTCTTCATAACTGATAGTCCATATATGGAGCATCCATATTTACAGTAGATTACATATTGCTACGGTGTGTGTGTGTGTGTGTGTGTGTGTGTGTGTGTGTGAAGCAGTAAGACGTCATAATTGCTGGTTGGATGGATGATTACTCATACGTCAGAGCTAAACGTCACATCGACGTCAGAAGATGAGCGGGGCGGGGCTAGCCTCGCCCACAGTGCCTGTAACTTTTAGCCAAGTTTACCCTAAATTTACTCTTATAAGTGCTCCATTATCCACATGTGACACTAAATCATATTTTTGCCCATTAGGTCGGGGTCTCAAATATCCACTGCCAAAATAACATCCTTGTCCGACGCTTTGTTAAAATTTTATTTGCGAAAAACAGGGGAACACGGCCCCTGAAACCGTTAGTAGGAGAGGGAGAAAAGAAGGGGAGAGGAAGGAAGAAAGGGAAGGTCAGACAGAAGAATTGTGTGGTGTATGGCGAAGAAAAATGATGATAGCAATGATGATGATGATGACGATGATAATAATAATAACAATAATAATAATAATAATAATAATAATAATAATAATAATAATAATAATAATAATAATAATAATAATAATAATAATAATAATAATAATAATAATAATAATAATAGTAATAATAATAATAACGATAATGAAAGAACATTTTTTTATTCCTAGCTTTATGATATTTCTGCATCAAGGGATAACATTTTACAAGGACAACAAGAAGAAAACAATAACAAGTTACTACTGTACTACTACTTCTACTACTACTACTACTACTACAACTGTTACTACTACTACTACTACTACTGCTACTACTACTACTACTACTACCATTACTATTTCTACTACCATTACTACTATTCATCTATTGACGTAGGTTTGAAAAAAAGATTTAGAGTTCCTCCAGTGAAAATTTCCTTCTTTTACATCACAGTCTCTCTCTCTCTCTCTCTCTCTCTCTCTCTCTCTCTCTCTCTCGTAATGGCGTGCACCACCTTTAAACTCCGCCGATCCTTGAAAATTTTCAAAGCAATTACCTTACACGATCTCCACCTGTCTCCCGAGGGCCTCCTCCTCCTCCTCCTCCTCCTCCTCCTTTTGATGCTCCCACTTACTTCCTCCATTTCCTCGTCCTCGTTGTCTCTCTCTTCCCTTCATCCTCCTTTCTCCTTTCTCTTTTCTTCTTCTTCTTCTTCTTCTTCTTCTTCTCTTCCTCCTCCTCCTCCTCCTCCTCCTCCTCCTCCTCCTCTCCCTTCACCTGCTTCTCTTTCTCCTTTTCCTCACGATCCTGTTTTTGCTCATCTCTATTCCCTTCCTTTTCTTACA
Organism: Eriocheir sinensis; assembly: GCF_024679095.1. Taxonomy (NCBI): domain Eukaryota; kingdom Metazoa; phylum Arthropoda; class Malacostraca; order Decapoda; family Varunidae; genus Eriocheir; species Eriocheir sinensis. Next base: position 25,287,876 of record NC_066509.1, on the reverse strand, counting down.
TCTCCTCCTTTTCCTCCTCCTCCTCCTCCTCCACTTAAAATCATACGTTTTATGTATGAGTATGAGAATGAAATGTAGTTTTATTTCTTTTGTTTAATATTCCGCATTTGTTCTTAATACCATCTAATTGCAATAGTGGTGTCCTTGTTGTTACTGTTTATTTATTTCTTTTTTCTTTTTTACGTCGCTGCCTGTTACGCCGGTAGGCATCTTCCCGGTGGGGCCTGATGGTCTGCCCAAGGCTTCTTCCAGGTGGGGCCTGATGGTCGGCCCAAAAAGTAGTGGTGATGGGAGGGGGCTGCTGCTGCTGATGATGATGATGATTATTATGCTCTTAACCTGGTAGCTGCGGGGATCATGTATCTTAAAGGCCCCTCTAAGCGAATTAATGAGAAAAAATCATCACTCACGCAAACCATTTCATAATATATAGTACCAACGCATTTGTGATCAGTTTACGCTTCATCTATTTCGGGGGTTTATATCATGGTAAAAATTTGGCTCGTAGCTGGTACACGGTAAAGTCACAAATTTGGCCCGCCGCTGCTACCGGGTTAACGATGGTAGTGATGGTGGTGCTGGTTATGATTTTGTTGTTGTTGTTATCGTTGTTGTTGTTGTTGTTGATGGTGGTGGTGGTGTCTTTGTTGTCGCTCTTCTTATCTCCTTCGTTATCTTTCTTAATTGGCTATTTTTCACGGTTCGCAGGAGAGAGAGAGAGAGAGAGAGAGAGAGAGAGAGAGAGAGAGAGAGAGAGAGAGAGAGAGAGAGAGAGAGAGAGAGAGAGAGAGAGAGAGAGAGAGAGAGAGAGAGAGAGAGAGAGAGAGAGAGAGAGAGAGAGAGAGAGAGAGAGCAACAAAACAAAGTCAACAACAACCAAAAAGATAATAAACACAAAGAGGCAGAACATGGAATTTGAAGACTGAGAGAAGTAAAAAAGAACATAACTAGAAAGAAGATGGACACGAGGAATAAAAACGAAGAATGAAAAAGTAATAAAAAAACAGACTAACGTGTGAAAATGAAGGAGTGAAGAATGAAAAAGAAAAGAATAAAAGAATGGAGGAAATGTACGAATGGAAAATGATAGAGATAAAAGAGATGGAAGACCCCCCCCCCCCCTATCAATTTACGAGGATGAAAACACAAGGAAGAGGGAACGAAGAGGCGAGCATGTAAACATGGAGATGAAAGCAATAAATAAGAATGAAGGAAGGAAAGAATAAAGAAAGAAAAATAACTGCGAAATGGAGATGCTGGGAGATGGAGATGATGGAGGAGGGGAGATGGAGATGCTGGGAGATGGAGATGATGGAGGAGGGGAGATGGAGATGCTGGGAGATGGAGATGATGGAGGAGGGGAGATGAAGATGCTGGGAGATGGAGATGATGGAGGAGGGAAGGTGGAGATGCTGGGGGAGATGAAAGAAGATGCTGATGACGATGATGATGATGCCAATATGAAGTGGAAATGACGATGGCAGAAGAAGAATATACAGACTTAATTTTTTTTCTTTTTGAGAGAGAGAGAGAGAGAGAGAGAGAGAGAGAGAGAGAGAGAGAGAGAGAGAGAGAGAGAGAGAGAGAGAGAGAGAGAGAGAGAGAGAGAGAGAGAGAGAGAGAGAGAGAGAGAGAGAGAGAGAGAGAGAGAGAGAGAGAGAGAGAGAGAGAGAGAGAGAGAGAGAGAGAGAGAGAGAGAGAGAGAGAGAGAGAGAGAGAGAGAGAGAGAGAGAGAGAGAGAGAGAGAGAGAATCAACACAGACGGTCACACCACACAGATCATGATTGAGGTGGTCTGCCCTTAAACTTTAGTGAAGCATCAAATTTCCACCAAGACGCTGCATCTCTGTCTGAGGAACATTCACACAGCTTGGTGTTGAATAGATCCATCGTGTAGCACTGTCCTGCTGGAAGCGGGAGATTACTACATTCCCGCACGGTAATTGATGAAGTATTTGGTGCGGTCTTGGCTTACTATTTTGTTAACACAAGTTCAGCGCCATTAGTTTTCGTTTGCGACGTGTCACCAGTCATAAACAATGTTCATAAACATGTAAATTTATCCATATTTGTAAAGCAGTGTATTGAAAGATTTGATTCGGCGGCCTTCCCCGCGGGGTGTGTGGCAGAGGTCGCCGTGGCTGCCCGGCGGGGAACATCTAATTCAGCGATGTTCTGCACATGGCGGGAAGGACATAACTGTGCCGCGTGCTTTACGGGTAAATTATTTATTGCAGGATGGCAGATTTTGTTAAAGAAGGCAGTCAGTCTGTTTGGTCTGTTTCTCTGCCTCGGCGCACTGCAGGGAGAATTTAAGGCTGAACGATACTGCATCTAATACTGCGACAGAAAAAAAAAAGTTTTGTTAATAAATCAAATAATTAAATCAATTTCCAATGAATATATATATATATATATATATATATATATATATATATATATATATATATATATATATATATATATATATATATATATATATATATATATATATATATATATATATATATATATATATATATATATATATATATATATATATATATATATATATATATATATATATATATATATATATATATATATATATATTTTTTTTTTACAGCTAAGCTATGAGACAGCTCAGGGCGCAAAGAAAAAAAAGAAAAGGCCTGCTACTCACTGCTCCTGAACAGAGGTTAAAGGAGTGTCCAAAATCAGAGGTTAATTTCGGGAGGAGAGGTGTCCTGATACCTCCTCTTGAAAGAGTTCAAGTCAGTATATATATATATATATATATATATATATATATATATATATATATATATATATATATATATATATATATATATATATATATATATATATATATATATATATATATATATATATATATATATATATATATATATATATATATATATATATATATATATATATATATCATGAAATAAAAATTAAAAGGTAGATAAATGTCGGAGGCTGAGGAGGAAGAGAAGGCGGAAACTAAGGTTTGGAAAGAAGAAAAACAGGACGAGAGGGAAGCGGAGAAGAACTCTGTGGAAGATACTGCTGAGGATTGATGGAGAGGGAAAGTAAATGACAATTACTGCTACCACTGATACTACTACTTCTACTGCTACTACTACTACTACTACCACCATCATCCTCCTTCACACCCACTACCACTATCACCACTATTACTTCATCTATTCTATCCTGTCCTACCACGCGTAGTTTGCTAGTAACGGCGGTAGCAGACAGACACCCTCGCCATAGACCGCAGGTCTTCTGGTGTCTGCTCTTCCTATGTATGTATTTACCGCCCTAACACTTGAGCTACGGAGCGGCGGAATATTAAAGTGAGCACGGGACAAAATTCCCGGGCCTCACACCCTCTTCTTTGCAGACATACAAGATTCTGTTGTCTTAAGAACATAAGAACATAAGAACGCAGGAGTCTACAAGAGGCCGGTAGGCCTGTACGAGGCAGCTCCTTTGACCCTAAACTCCCGTGTATCTAACCCCACCTAATATCGCTGTCCATGAATTTATCTAATCTATTTTTGAATGTGACAATTGTATTGGCACTCACCACATGACTGCTAAGCCTATTCCACTCATCCACCACTCTGTTAGTAAACCAATTTTTGCCTATGTCCCTGTTGAATCTGAATTTATCCAGTTTAAACCCATTACTTCGTGTCCTACCCGGTTCTCTTACCAACAAAACCTTATGAATACCCCCCCTTATTAAAGCCCTTCATCCATTTATAAACCTCGATCATGTCTCCACGCACCCTTAGCCTTTCTAGAGAATGCAAGTTTAACTTTTTGAGTCTTTCCTCGTATGGCAAGTTTCTCAACCCCTGAATCATCTTAGTCATCCTCCTCTGCACCGATTCTAACATTTTGATATCCATTCTATAGTAAGGTGACCAGAACTGAACCGCATAGTCAAGATGAGGTCTAACTATATAATGCTAAATATAGTTTGAGGAAGACTTCGGCGCTTCTGTTGCTTACGCTCCTTGAAATAAATCCCAGTACCCTATTTGCTCGATTTCTAACTTGAATGCATTGTGCCCTTGGACGGAGATCAGAGCTCACTAAGACCCCTAAATCTCTCTCGCACCCAGACCTGCTTATGAGAGTGTCATTTAAGCAATAGTTATGAGAGGGGTTGTTCCTACCTACACTCACTTTGTCAAACGCTTTACTAAAATCAAGATAGATTACATCATAATTTTCATCACTACCTTCCCGTATCTAGGCGGGCAGAACCCTCGCCTTGGCCTCCCTTAAAAATAGCTTGGTAGGCCTAATGCCCCCCCAAAAAACAATACTTAGAAGGGAAAGTCAGAGAACATGAAGGGAGAAGAGAGGAATTTAACTGAGTGCAGTGTAGGAGTTTGGATGGTGAAGGGGAAGGGAGAGGAGGTGAAGGGAAGGAGAGGTTTAAATAAGGAGACAGGTTAAGTGAGGGAAAGGGAGAGGATGAGGAGATGGATTGTGATTTTTTTAGATTGGTGAAGGGAGTGTGAGTGGTGAAGGGAGAAAGGAGAGGAGGGAAAGGGAAGGAGCGGTTTAGAGAGAAAGGGAAAGGGTGAGGATGGGGATATGGGTTTGAAAAGAAATAAGGAAGAGAGAAAGGAATGGAAATGGGAAGGGAGAGGTGTTTGTAAGGAAAGAGAGGGGAGAGGGGAGAGAGAGGGAGTGGATGGGTGAGGGAGGGGGAGGGGATCGGTTTGAGGGGATGGTGAGGAAAGGGGAGAAAGATGAAGGGAAAGGTGAGAGAGGGGAAGGGGTAATGTAAAAAAAAAAAAGGAAAGGGAGAAGAGCAGGATTTATGGAGAGGGGGAGAGGGGAATAGGGGAGGGGAGACGTAACGGGGAGGAAGAAAAGGAAGTGGAAAAGTGAACGGAGAAGAGGACTTGTAAAGAAGGGAAAAGGTAGGTAGGGGAGGAGAGTTGCAAGGGGAGAGAGGAAGGGAAGTGCGGGGGGACCGGCCAGTGGGGAAGAAGCGAGGGGACGGGGAGAGGGGAAGGGGAGGCATACGAGGAAAAGGTAAGGGAGGCTTTGTGAAGGGGAGAGGGAAATATGGGGAGGAGATAGAGGAGATGTAAGGGGAGGAAGGGAAGGAAGAGATGGGGAACGGTCTGAGGGGAGAGGGGAGAGAAGGGAAGGGGAAAATCTTATATTCTTTCTTCCTTTCTTCCATATTCCTTTTCGATACCTTTTTCAATCTTCACCTTCATCCATTTGTTTCCTTTTCTTTTCTCCTCTTTTGTTTTCCTTCCCGCCCACAGACCAAATTGCTATCTTTCTCTGCTGTTTCATTCCCTTCCTACTCCCTCTCTCTCTTTATTCCTCTCATCTCGATTCCAAAGACTTCTTCTCAGTCTCTTCTGCGCCTCATCTCACTTCTGTTTGTCTTCATCGCTGTCCTCCTCCTCCCTTTGTTCTTCCATCTCACCCTTTCTCTATTCCTATTTTTCCCTGTTTTCCCCACTTTATCTGATGTTACACTCTACTATAGAAAGATTCAACTTAAAGTGCGGCTGTGTCAGTGCCCTTTGAGGAGTAACCGAGAGTACAGCGTTGCCATGTTTAAAAAAAACGTTATTGCCCGCTCTCTCTCTCTCTCTCTCTCTCTCTCTCTCTCTGTGGTGGCGTTACCGCCACGAGGATTTGAATGTATTTTTTTCTTACTTATGTCAGCTTATTTTAACGTACATTCCTTCACGATATAATCTAAATATACTTGTGAAACTACTTACACTTCCCAAAACGAAAGGAAAATTCAATAATAAGTCTAGCATTTTTTTTTAGCACCACTGTAAAATATGTATGCCATATTTCTTTATATGCTTATAAATATCTTATCCATAATAAGTTAACTTTTCATTCATACGTTATAATACTAAGATTAAATATGTATGCATATTTGTTGATCATATTTACCATGGTTTTACTTATATTAGAACATTTCTACATCGCGGGCTGGGAGACACGCGGCACCGCTGTACAAAGGGATCCCACTACGCTGAAAACCCCCAGCCGCACGTTTAGCCGAGTCAGATTATACCGCCACCACTGGCTCCATCTCCTCCTCCTCCTCCTCCTCAACACCCATTCAGAGGTGTGAGTGAGTGATGGCTCAGCTCACACGGCCGCGATGGGAGGCGAACCACGGTACTGATGCATCGCCGTCGAGACCGCAAGCCATTTATCCAGCCTGACGGATTGCACGGCGGCGATAAAGAGAGACAGAGTGATGCTGGCAGGGAATTAAGCGATACGGGGGAAGGGGAGATGGAGAAGGGGGGATTGGGGTGGAGGGGATGGAGTTAATGAGAGGGAAATAGGATAAAAGGGAAGAAGGGATATAGGATGGAGTGGGAGAGAGAGGAAAAGAGGAAGAACTGGGAAGAAGAGGTTTGGGAAGGAATAAAAGGGCAGAAGAGAGAGAAGAGTGATGAGGGAGGAAAAGGAGAGAGGCATGGGAAGCGCAAAGAACTAAGGAAGAGAAAAGGAAAGACAGGAGAAAGGAGATTGAGGAAAGGCGAGGAAGAGAAAACTACGAGGGGCGACAAGGAGATAAATTGATACTGATAGAAAAAGGAGAGAGAGAGAGAGAGAGAGAGAGAGAGAGAGAGAGAGAGAGAGAGAGAGAGAGAGAGAGACCCCATCCACCGGTGTTCTCATCATGCCTACCTCATCAGCGTGTAATGATGGCTGTCGGAGTGAGGGAACGAGATGTTCTCTCTCTCTCTCTCTCTCTCTCTCTCTCTCTCTCTCTCTCTCTCTCTCAATGACCTTTTTTTTTCTTATTCTCTCTTCTCGTAAAAGTCATTTCTTCCCTTTCTTCCTCTCATTCCATCCTCTATCTTTAACACAACCAGATTTCCTCTCCGCAAGATAGATAGATATAGATAGATAGATAGATAAATAGATAGATACAGATAGACAGATAGATAAATAGGGATAGATTGATAGGTACGTATAGATAGATAAACTGATACAGACAGACACACAGACAACCACATTAAAAAGTTAGAGAATAAACCGAGTAACGGACAGACACAGACAATCAGAGGCAAACAAAGGCAAAAACAAAGACAGACTATTAAGGAGAGAAAGAAAAACCGACAGACCATCAGACCGAGGGGAACTTAAAGGTAAAGCAAGAAAGAAGTGTTAAGAGGAGGAGGAGGAGGAAACATGGAAACACATGGAAACATGGACTAGCAGGCAGCAGAAAGCCTGTTGGCTCATTACTAGGCTGCCTGCGTTCAGTGATTCAATCAATCCGTTTGCCATAGGAGTGGCTTGCAGGGAAGGATTAAAGCACTTGTGTATCTACTCTTGGGAACGTTCAGTTCACTCCCGATGCAGCAAAGTGGCGATCAATGCGTTTCTTGAAGGAGTTGATGGTCTCTGCGCTAACCACTTCTGCAGGAAGGCTATTCCAGTGGCGAACAACTCTATTCGAGAAATAACTCCTGCCGATGTCGGTATTGCATCGCTTTGCTTGAATTGTTTTTCCGTTGTTTCTTGTTCTCAGGTTGGTTTGTAGCGTGAAGAGTTTGGAGTGATCAACGTTGCTGAGCTTGTTCAGGTACTTAAAGACTTGTATCATGTCCCCGCAGGCGTCTCTTTTCCAACGTGAAGAGGTTGAGTCGCTCGAGTCGCTCTTCATAGGGCTTCGTCCTCAGTGATGGTATCATCTTCGTGGCGCGGCGCTGTACTCTCTCAAGTAATTCAATGTCTTTCCTGTAATTAGGAGACCAGAATTGCACGGCGTATTCCAGGTGGGGCCTTACCAGCGAATTGTACAAGGATAACATAACTCCCGGCGTCTTGCATTCGAAGTTCCTCGATATGATCCCAAGCATTGTATTGGCTTTCTTACAGGCGGACTTGCAGTGTTTTGTTTGTTTCAAGTCACTGCTGATGGTGACCCCGAGGTCTCTTTCCTTTTGCACAACATGTAGTGGTTCGCCACCCATGTAGTATGTGTGGTTGCTGTTTCAGGATCCGATATGCATTACTTTGCATTTGGCAGTGTTGAAGGACATCTGCCATTTTTCTGACCACCGAGTGATCTGGTCCAGGTCTCTCTGGATAATTTTGCAGTCTGCCGTTGTGAGGGCCTTCCCACCCACCTTTGTGTCGTCGGCAAATTTTGAAAGATTGGATTTCAATCCTAGTTCTAGGTCGTTGATATATATGATGAAAAGTATGGGTCCCAGCACTGACCCCTGTGGCACTCCACTTGTGATTGGGAGCCACTCGGAGGCCTGTCCGTTGAGTACAACTCGTTGTTTTCTTCCAGTGAGCCAGTCCTTGATCCACGCTGTCAGATTGCCGCCTAATCCCGCCGACTTGAGTTTCTTGAGGAGTCTTTCGTGTGGCACTTTGTCAAAGGCTTTCTGAAAGTCTAGATATATAACATCGCTGGGGATATGATTATCCCAGTTTTCATAGATACCTTGGAAGAAGTCCAATAAATTGGTTAAGCATGAGCGCTTGTTCCTGAAACCGTGCTGAGCATCGGAAATGATGTTGTCTTCAAGGAACCTAACGAGTTTGTCTCTGATGATCTTCTCGAGGATTTTTCCCGCCACAGAGGTCAGGCTGATTGGTCGGTAGTTTAGGGCCACACTTTTGTCTCCCTTTTTGTAGATCGGAGTTACATTCGCTTGTTTCCAGTCTTTTGGGACTTTGTTTTGTTGTAGTGACAGATTGTAGATGGTGGTGAGTGGCATGAGGATTTGCTGCTTGAGTTCCTTGAGCATCCTGGGTGCTGGGTGTGGGTGACGTCGGGTGGAGGAGGAGGAGGAGGAGGAGGAGGAGGAGGAGGAGGAGGAGGAGAAGGAAGGAAATTAAGAAAACGAAGAAACAGAAACAATGGCAAGAGCAGGACGAGGAAGAGTAGGAGGAGAAGGAGAAGGAACAGAAGGAGGAATGAGGGCGTTGGTATTGCGATGAGATGAATACATAGGTAGGGAGGAAAAGGAAACGAAAGGGACCGCGGGGATCATGATGACGGCGTGGGCAGAAACAATATATATGATAGTGAATAATTAACTTTAGAAATTATATGCAACAGAAAAATGGAGGAGATAAGTTTGAACGTAGTAACAAAAATATTCGAAAAAAAGAAAAAAAAATGTATGAAATAATAATGGCAATATCAGTAATAATACACGCCTGCCAACATCGTATACACACCGGAAATATGATCGTGTGTGTCACGTGGTAATATGAAGATTTTTACTTTATTTTCTATTTTTTTCTTCAGAATTAAACAAATACGTTAAAAAATTATACCCCACTTGACGTGACCCTTTCGTTTTCCTCTTTTTCTCATAATTCTTCACACTTTTTTCTTATAATCTATTTTTTTTTCATTCTTCCTTTTTTTTTTTGTTCGGTTCATCTTTTCTTATGTATCTTTCTTTTCCCTTTCTTATATATCTTTTTTTTGCCAAGGAGTGCATTGGAGAGAGCCCGAGATCTAGGAGTGGCTTTGCCTCGGTGGAGACGCTGGAGAATATTGAGGAGAGTCGCGCTGCCAGACTTGCTGGGAAGCGGGACCAATACAGGGCTCTGTCACGTACGACTAGAGCTCTCCTGAGGAGAGACAAGGAGAGGTATGTCAGGGGTCTCGCTGAGGAAGTCGAGGGCCATTTAAATGCGAATGACCTTCGACCTGCTTACCGAGCCCTGAAGAAGCTCCGCTCTAAGTCTCCCTCTCAGGTGAGCGCTATCCGAACAACTGACGGCTGCCTCGTGTCGGACATGGATGGGCAGGGGGCTCGTTGGGCTGAATACTTTGAGCAGCTGTACATGGCGGACCCTCCTCGTGGGCAGCTTCCAGTTGCTGAGTTCCAAGTGGCGGATGCTGACCCACCCATTGACGAAAGCCCACCCTCTCTGGGCGAGGTCAGAGAGGCTGTGGCCAAGGTGAGGGGTGGGAAGGCACCTGGCACTTGTAACATCAGTGCGGAGCTGCTCAAAGCTGGAGGTGAGGCCATGATCCGCGGGGTGCATGCGGTCTTGACTGCCGTATGGCAGTCCGGTACCATTCCTCCTGACTGGAGGAGGGGGTTGGTCGTCCCTATCTGGAAAGGGAAAGGGGACCCCCAGGACTGCAACAACTACCGTGGTATTACACTGCTCAGTGTGCCAGGCAAGGTGCTTGCCCACCTATTGCTGATGCGAATTCGCAGCCAGCTGCTGAAGCTGCAGAGACCTGAACAGTCTGGGTTCACGCCTGACAAGTCAACAACTAACCGTATCCTAGCGCTTCGCGTACTGGTGGAGCGCCGACGTGAGTTTCGACAGGGGATGCTTGCAGCCTATGTCGATCTCAAGAAGGCGTTTCATTCAGCGCATCGTGAGGCACTCTGGGATCATCTGCGACTCCGTGGGATTCCTGCGAGGACTATTGGTCTGCTGACTGGCCTGTATTCTGGGACAGAGAGAATGTGAGGTGTGTGTGTGTGTGGGGGGGGGGGGGGGGCTTGTCCAGGTTTTTTTCCCGTGAATGCGGGAGTGAGGCAGGGCTGTGTCCTTGCCCCATCGCTTTTCAACACTTGTATGGACTGGGTACTGGGCAGAGTTATGGGCCAGAGTCATTGCGGAGCATCCATTGGCAATACCAGGGTCATTGAATTTTTTTTTTGCTGCTGATGCAGTAATCCTGGCGGAGTCGCTGGAGGTTTTGGTGATGGCTCTCGAGGCACTGCACGAGGAGGCGAAGCCCTTGGGACTCCAGGTCTCCTGGGCCAAGACCAAAGTACAGGTGTTTGGAGGCTTGCTGGATAACACAGTACATTCTGTTCATGCGTGTGGCGAGGACGTTGAGATCTCAGAAAGTTTCACGTGTCTTGGTAGCGTAGTTCATAACAACGGTGAGTCTGGCCAGGAAGTCTTACGGCGGATTGGTCTGGCCCACGGTGTTATGGACTCGCTCAATGCGAGTATATGGCGTTGTAGGTACCTGTGCAGAAGGACAAAGATCCGGATCTTTAAGTCCCCTGTGCTCCCTGCCTCACTCTATGGTTGTGAGACATGGACACTAAATGGGGACTTGGAGAGGCGGATTGATGCCTTTGGTAATAAGTGTCTACGCAGAATCGTGAGATATTGCTGGAATGACTTTGTGTCAAACCGGCGACTACTCCGTGAGACTGATTCGACATATATTACCTGCATAGTCCGTCAGCGCCAACTCCGGCTATACGGGCCCGTGGCACGTTACCCTGAAGCTGATCCTGCTCATCGGGTTGTCTCTCCAACTTCCTCTTCCTTTTCTTCCCTCATTTCATTAACTTCCTTAACTCGAGTCATTCTCCTTTTTCACCCTCTTCTTCTCCTCCTCTTCCTCCTCCTCTCCTTTCATGCCCAGTTTATCTCTTTCTTCATTGTTTCCTCCCCTTTGTTCTCTCTATCTCTTAAGGACTCTTACTCTCTTTGTGTCTTTCTCTTTTATTCTATTTTTTTCGCTTCGTTTTCCTTTCTTTTCCACCTCCTCAGTCTTCTTAGTTTGCTTTTCCTAGTTCTCTTTTCGCTTATTCCATTTCTTAGACTTTCCTTTCCTTTTTTTAATCAGTCCTCTCTTCTGCCTCACTTTTCGGCTTCGTTTTTTTTTTCTCAATTTTTCCTTCTCGCTTTTTATCTTCCTTTCCTTATTACTTTCCTGCCCAGCTTCTCTCACTTCTCCTTTTCGACTCATTCTGTATCATCCTCCGTCTCCTCCACCCCTTCTCCACTTCTAGTTTATCCCATCTTTCTTCTATATCTCTTTCTTCTCATCTTTCCTTCCTGACTTCCCTCTCCCTTCTTTCCTACTTTACTTGCTCTTTCCATATTCCTTTTTTTCTACGATCTTCCTCTTCTCATCTGTCCTCTCTGGCTTCACCACTCTTTTCCTACTTATTCTACTCTTCCTCTTCTCATTTTTCTTCCCTCAATCCTACTTTTGCTGTTCCTCTGCCTCCTTCCCTTACAAATTACCTACTGTCATCTTTCCTCCTCGCCGCCCCTCCCTTCCCCTCACTTATTGCGAAACTGCCCAGACAATCCCCATCGCATCCCTCCTTCCCCTCATTCCGGACCCAGCACCACCCAACTCCCCTCATTTTAATGTCTCTCTCTCCCCTCTTCTTCCCAGCTCCTCTCCTCTCCTTGCAGCCTCGCCATTCTTCTCTTAACTCCCCTCGTCTTAATCTCTCTCTCTCTCTCTCTCTCTCTCTCTCTCTCTCTCTCTCTCTCTCTCTCTCTCTCTCTCTCTCTCTCTCTCTCTCTCTCCTCTTCTTCCCCATCCTTTTCTTAAACTGCTTCCATCTTCTCCACTGTGTTTCGCCATTCTCTTTTCTTTTTCTGTTCGTCTCTCATCTTCGTCCCCTCTTCATCCTCTTTATCTCGTCTATTTTTTTTTTTGTTGGTTTTCCCTCTTTTTCACTTTCAACTTTTCCTATTACAAGCATCTTCTTTCTCTATTATTTCCTTCACGTCTCCCTCAGTTTTTACGTTATTGACTTTCATCCTCTTTTTTTCACTTCCTCTTTTATTTTGGTTTTCCTCACTTTCTTCCCCTAACTGACCCATACTACTTTTTGTCTTTTCCTTTTTCTTCCTCCTTCTCCTCCTTGCTCGTTAACATTTCCTCTTCCGGCAATATAATTTTTTTTTTCTTCTTCCCTCTCCACCTTCTCCTCCTCCTTTCTTTTTCCAACTCCAGCAATCCCAATCTTTTTTCCCTTCAATCCCCCCCTCCTCCTCCTCCTCCTCCTCCTCCTCCTCCTCCTCCTCTTCCTCCTTCTCTTCCCCTCACTTACGATCCCTCCATAATCCCGGTGATCGGCGGCAAGACAGTCACGTACAAGACAACCCATCACCAGGAGAGTCGAAAACCAGCATCACTCAACGCGTGAGTCTCGCCCTTACGACCCTTGAGGAGCTGAGAGCAGGCCAGTCACGAGGCGATGGGGAGGAAAGTGCTTTGTGCAGGATAAAGGGTCAGACCTAGAGTGAAAAAGAAAGTAGATATAAAAATAATCGGAAAAATAACAGGCAGACATGAAGAACAGGACCAGATGAAATAAGAAAGAATGAGATGAGGCAAAGAAAAAAAGAGAGGAGAAATAATAGGAGAATGAGGAAGAAGGAAAAAAATAATAGGAAGTAGAGGAAGAGAGAGAAGAATAAGGAGAATAAGATAGTAACGAGAAGTAGTAGTAGTAGTAGTAGTAGTAGTAGTAGTAGTAGTAGTAGTAGTAGTAGTAGAAGTAGTAGTAGTGGTAGTAGTAGTAGTAATAGCAGCAATAATAGTAGTAGTGGTAGTGGCAGCAACACCAGCAAGAGTAGGATGTGAAGGAGGAATAGCGAGAACAAGACGAGGAAAAAGGAAAGAGAGGGAGAGAGTGTGTGTCCAATCCTTCCCTTTACGAGTAGATTACCGGCGATACCAGTACTCTCAAACCTTTAGGGGAGGGAGGAGCCACTACCGACCTCCCCACAGCCTACACCCACCCACTCTCTCCCACCCTTCCACTGATCTCCCCTGTCACGTCATCCAACCACCTTCCTGCGACCCATCCAACCACTCCGCCCACCTACTCAATCCCACCCTCCCACTGATCTCCCCTGTCACAGCATCCAGTCACCACCCACCTTCCTCTATCCATGTATAGTCTCCACCCACCCACCGACACTCCCGTTCTTGCAAATCCATTCTGTCTCCATTCACACACACACACACACACACACACACACACACACACACACACACACACACACACACACACAGACACACACACACACACACACACACACACACACACATAACACACACACAAAGCGCCAACCACACACGATAATTCAGTTACTAGATCGTTCTTGGTCTCTGTCGGTCACTCACGCACACCCACATGCATACACACGCACACGCACATACACACGCACACACGCACACACACACACACACACACACACACACACACACACACACACACACACACACACACCTCACACGAATACATGTCACTATAAACCAGTCCTATTTCACCTTCTACGCCTCCTTTCTCTCCATTCTTCCCATCCTTCCCTCCTCCTTCCTCCCTTCCTCTCGCGTAAAAATCGACCCCCCAGAGAAAAATGACAACAGTGCCTTTCCCTTCACCTCCTCGCCTACGTCCCTGCCCCCACTTTTCTTATGAAAAATTACATTTTCACACACACACACACACACACACACTTTGCTTCGTGCCTTCAAAGAGTTGCATAAAAAAATATATATTCATTCAGCAGAGAGAAAAACATGCAGTAATATTTTATTAATCTCTCTCTCTCTCTCTCTCTCTCTCTCTCTCACCTTCCATTTCCTTACTTGTACTTTCCCTTCATCTCTTTCTCCATTCTTTCTCTCCCTTCTCTCTTTCTGACTTTTTTTTTCACCTTCCATCTCCTTGCCTATACTTTCCTTTTATCTACCAGTCTCTCCCCCCTCCTTCTCTCTCTCAACCCCTACCTTTCTCTTTGCCTCCCTTACAGTCCCAAGCTCTCCGTCCCTTACAGTTCCAGCCTCTCTCCCTCGCAGTCTCCGGCCACACACTCGCAACGCTTCCACGGTGTGCTGAGCGGAACCTTAAAAACTGTGCTTCCGTGCTGACACCCTGCCTGGTCCTACTCTTTCGTCTCTGCCTATCAACATCTACCTTTTCTTCCTGCTGGAAGTAAGTCTACATACACCCTGTGCCTAAGAAGGGTGACCGTTCCAATCCCTCAAACTACCGCCCTATAGCTATACTCTCCTATCTTTCTAAAGCTTTTGAATCTATCCTTAAACGAAAAATTAATAAGCATCTATCCACTTCTGACCTTCTATCCGATCGCCAGTTTGGGTTACGCAGGGGGCGTTCGACTGGTGATCTTGCTTTCTTAACTGACTCCTCGTCATCCTCTCTTAGTTGTTTCGGTGAAACTTTCTCAGTTGCGCTAGACATATCAAAAGCTTTCGATAGAGTCTGGCACAACTCTTTGCTTTCTAAACTACCCCACTGCGGATTATATTCCTCTCTCTGTACTTTCATCTCCAGTTTCCTTTCCGGCCGTTCTATCTCGGCTGTGGTAGACGGACACTGTTCTTCCCCTAAACCTATCAACAGTGGTGTCCCGCAGGGCTCTGTCCTGTCACCCACTCTCTTCCTGTTATTCATCAATGATCTTTCCACAACAAACTGCCCTATCCACTCATACGCCGACGACTCTACTTTGCATTATTTAACTTCTTTCAGCAGAAGACCCTCACTACAGGAATCACAAGACTCTAGACGGGAGGCTGCAGAACGCTTAGCCTTTGACCTTGCTATTATTTCCGACCGGGGCAGAAGGAACCTGGTGTCCTTCAATGACTCAAAAACTCAATTTCTCCACCTATCAACTCGACACAATCTTCAAAAGGCCTATCCCCTATTCTTCGACAACGCTCGGCTGTCACCTACACTAAACATCTTCGGTTTATCCTTAACTCAAAATCTTAAATGGAAACCTTACATCTCTTCTCTCACTAAATCAGCTTCCTTGGGGCTAAAAGCCCCGTTCACTCTGTGCCGACTCTGGGCCACGACTACCCACGACTCAGGGTACACGAGGTCTTGGGTGTTGATGTGAAAGGGTCGGGAATGTCTTGAAAGACGTCTTGAGACTGTTGCCGAATGCTGCGCCGACGTCGTGACGGGAGTCTGAAGTCGTGAGGGTTAGCACGACATGCTGGCAACTAGTTGGCCGAATGTCTCAGAAAGTCGGCAAGACACCAAGACCACAATAGAACCTCCACCCTCCTTCTTGGAGCGTGGGAACCAACTTGTCAAATGGAAAAGTTGCTGGGTTGTCGTGGCCCAGAATCTTCGTCTCATCAACTCCCTTCCTCTTACTGATATTCTTCTACCTCTTAAATTCCACTGCCATGTTGCCTCTCTTTCTATCTTCTATCGACATTTTCACGCTGACTGCTCTTCCGAACTTGCTAACTGCATGCCTCCCCCCCTCCCGCGGCCCCGCTGCACACGACTTTCTACTCAAGCTCATCCCTTTACTGTCCAAATCCCTTACGCACGAGTTAACCAGCATTTTCACTCTTTCATCCCTCACGCTGGTAAACTCTGGAACAATCTTCCTTCATCTGTATTTCCTCCTGCCTACGACTTGAACTCTTGCAAAAAGAGAGTATCAGGACACCTCTCCTCCCGAAATTGATCTCTCTTGCGGCCACTCCTCTGAACACTTTTTTTAAAGGAGCAGTGAGTAGTGGGCTTTATTTTCATTATTGTTTCCTTTTTATTGCCATTCAGCCGTTACCTTTGCCGTGAAAAAAAAAATCCGTATCGGGCCGCGCCTCGCCGCCGATCGGTCGATTGGCGGCGGGACGCTAATGTTTGTGGCGGGTTGTGCGGACGGCGGCGAGTGTGCCGAGGAGGGTTCCGAGAGGTGGAGGAAGACGAGGAGGAGGAGGTTGTGAAGGACGTGGAGGCGGGGGAAAAGACAAGGAGGAAAAGAAGGATAAGAAAAGTGGTGATGCAAAGGAGAAGAAGGAAAACGAAGGGAAAAATGAAATGGGAGCAGGATAGGGGAGTAAAGGAATGAAGAGAAAGAAGAAGGAAAGAAGAAAGAAGTGGGTGATGTTTAAGGAGATGAAAGTGGAAGATAGGGATTATAAGGAAAGTATTTAGGAAAAAATTAAGCAGAGAGAGGGGAGGGAGAGGAGGTTGGAGGAGAGGAGGAGGAGGAGGAGCTATGGACAAAATTGGAAAAGGAGCAAAGAGGATGAGAGGGTATATAAGAATCATCTCAGTTTGAACGAATCCGGGTCACTGTAGAGAAAGAAGGAACAAAAGACACTTAAAATATGTTTACATAAAGGCATAAAAAGGTTTGAAAGGTAGGAGGTACAAATGAAACAAATAAAAAGGAAGAATGAAAGGAAGAAAGGAACAATGAAAATACGAAAAAAAAGTTATGGAAAGGAGAAAAGGGCAAGCCTGAAATGTAAAGAAAAATGTACCCAGCAGACAAAATATAGTTAAAAGTGAAAGAAAAAAACAAACAAAAAGGAAAGAGAAAAAAAGAGGAAGAAAACAAGAAAAAAAGATCCTGAAATAGAAATACAACAAATATGAGTGAATATACTCCCACTTAAACCCTCACACACTACTACTGCTTCTACCACTACTTCTACTACTACTACTACTACTACTACTACTATTACTACTACTACTACTACTACTACTACCACTACTACCACCACCACTACTACTACTACCACTACTATTACTACCACTACTATTACTACCACTTATTATTATTACTACCACCACTACTACCACCACTGCTACTACCACTACTTCCACTACTACTACTACTACTACTACTACTACCACCACCATTGCTACCACTACTACTACTACTACCACCACCACTACTACTACTACTACTACTACTACTACTACTACTACTACTACTACTACTACTACTACTACTACTACCACTACTACCACCACCACTACTGCTACTGCTACTACTACTACCACCACCGCTACTACTACTACTACTACCACCACTGCTACTACTACTACTACTACTAACCCTAACACCACCACTACTGCTACTGCTACTACTACTACCAGCACTTTTTTTTTTTTTACGCCACGGCCTATTGAGCCGGTAGGCTTCTTCCCGGTGGATCCTGATGGTCGGCCCAAGGCTTCTTCCCGGTGGGGTCTGTTGGTCGGCCCAGCCCGTTCTGGCGCAGGCGAGTGTTTATAGTGGCGCCATCTTGTATTGGCTCATGCTGCCCTCCCGGAACTCATCTTTAATCCTAGAATCCAGAGTCCGGGTTGGTAGGTCGTCTTCTGGACAGCATGTGGGTAGTTTTAAGCCACTCGGCGGTGGCTGAAAAATCCCAGCTTGGTGGCACCGGGCGGGGATTGAACTCGCGTCGTCCTGAACGCGGGGTCGTCATGCTATCCATTCAGCCACCGCCTCCCCTGCTACTGCTACTACTACTACTACTACTACTACTACTACTACTACTACTACCACCACCATCACCACCACCACCAACAACGTGTTCTCTCCCTCTCACCTCATCCATTGATCGTTAAAAGAAGTCCAAGTCGCTTCACCTCAACCAGAAAAATAGTAATAATAATCCTTCCAAGGTGCACTAATGATGATGAGGAGGGTTGACGGGTAGAGGGGGGAGGGGGAAGGGTCACCTGACCGTCAAGGTGAATTAATGATGCCTCACCTGCGTTCACCAGCTGGATGAGACGGGCGGCTGACCAATGGTATCAACAGAACGAGGCGGAGGAGGAGGAGGGGGAGGAGGAGGAGGAAATAGAAGAAAAGGAGAGGGGAGGAAAAGGTGTGTATTCAAAGAATATATTTAAGAATGATGAGGAAGAATTTAGGTGAAAACAACGGAGAATATAAAGTAAATGCCTAAAACAAGAGGAAAGAAGGCATGGTGAGGAGGACGAGGAGGACGAAGAGGAGGAGGAGGAGGAGGAGGAGAAGGGGATTCAGCAACAGAAGCAGAGTAGGGAGCGGGATTTAGGATGAAAAAGAAGGAGGAGGAGGGACAATGAAGAGATAAGAATGGGGAGGTAGGATGGGGAAGAATGATGTCAAGAAGATACAGGAAAGAGAGAGAGAGAAGATGAAGAGAGAGAGAGAGAGAGAGAGAGAGAGAGAGAGAGAGAGAGAGAGAGAGAGAGAGAGAGAGAGAGAGAGAGAGAGAGAGAGAGAGAGAGAGAGAGAGAGAGAGAGAGAGAGAGAGAGAGAGAGAGCGAGAGAGAGAGAGAGAGAGAGAGAGAGAGAGAGAGAGAGAGAGAGAGAGAGAGAGAGAGAGAGAGAGAGAGAGAGAGAGAGAGAGAGAGAGAGAGAGAGAGAGAGAGAGAGAGAGAGAGAGAGAGAGAGAGAGAGAGAGAGAGAGAGAGAGAGAGAGAGAGAGAGAGAGAGAGAGAGAGAGAGAGAGAGAGAGAGAGAGAGAGAGAGAGAGAGATTTGATAAAGTAAGATCAGAGGAAACGGAAGCGACGAGGGGGGGGTTAGAGAAGAGGAGGGAAGAGGGGAAAGACTAGTGATGGTGGAGGAGGAGGAGGAGGAAGATGAGAAGAGTGAAGAGAACAGGAGGGGAGACGGAAGGGGAGGATGAAGGATAAAGTGGGGAGGAAAAGGGAAAAAGGGGGATTGAGCAAGAGGGGGCGATAGTTGGTAGAGGGGAGAGGGAAAAGGAGAGGGAAAAGGATAAAAGAGATAAAAGAAGAATCGAAATGGAAGATAAAAGTAAAGACGAACAGGGGGAGAGAGGGGAAGAGAGAGGGAAAAGGGGAAAATAAGGAGAAGGAGTGTGGAAACGCGGTTGACGCAGGATGAGAAAGATGAAGAATGGGGAATCGAGGGGAAAAAGAGGGGAGGAAGAAAGGAAGAGGGGGAAAAGGGGAAAATATTAATAGGAAGTGTAGAAACAGGGTGAAACAGGACGGGAAAGGGGAAAAAATAGGGAGTCGAGGGGAGAAGGAGGGGAGGAAGTAAGTGGAAGAAGAGGGGACGTAATGGTGACGATGGGGGTGAGGGGGGAAAGGGGAGTTGAGGTTATGAAGGAAAGTGGCCGTGTGTGTGTGTGTGTGTGTGTGTGTGTGTGTGTGTGTGTGTGTGTGTGTGTGTGTGTGTGTGTGTGTGTGTGTGTGTGTGTGTGTGTGTGTGTGTAAACTAAAGGCAGGTAACTCCTATGCACACGCACATACAAACAAACACCTGCCCTTGTCCACCTGTCCAGCTCCCCCCCCCCCCCCCCCCACACACACACACACACACACACACATACACAACTGTGCAGGAAGAGGAGGAAGAGGAGCTGGAGGGGAAGGAGTGGATGGTGGAGGAGGAAAAGGATGTGGAGTGTGTGTGAGCTCAGTGGGCCAGGCAGACACTCAGTCAGTATCTGGCTGGACGTGGTGCAGAGAGGGCGTTTCTCCTCGGCTCTCCCGCCTCGCCTCAGCCTCTCGCGGCCCGCCCCTTGGCGACCCTCAGTGCCAACCCTCGAAACCCGCAGTGCCGCGCCGCCCCTCGGAGTGCCGGGTCGTGCGCGCCGCGGACAGTGCCTTCAGTGGATATACCGGCACTGTAACCTTTTTTTCATTGTAAGACTCGTAATTGTGCGGCGTCAAGATTACAGTAATTAATAAGAAGTAATGAGCTGGAGAGTGGACCAGTGACCCTTCCCTTATTTTAAACCCTTGCTCTCCTTTTGACCCTTGCGACCCCCATCACCGTTTTTTTTTCTGTTCTTACTTGTTTGTTGGTTTAAGTTGTGTTTTGTTTACTGTCCTGTTTGGCTTTGTTCTGAGGTGTGTTGAGGTGATGAACAGGTAATAAAAATGATCATTAAGTTTTGTCTACCGCGTGTTACCTGTTCTTTTCTTTAATACATATTTTTACTATTCGTGTTTACTTCTTTATCTTGTTTGTTATTTTTCTTAGAAGTGCGTCAAGTTGATGGAAAGTTTCAAGAAGTGGTCATTAAGTTCTCCACCTGTCTTTACCGGTCCTTTAATTTAATCAAGGATATTTGGCGTTATAGAAAGATGAACTATTTTCACTTTCTTCAGTATTTCTCACGTGTTTTCTCTGTTTCGCGATTCCGTTTATAATTTTCGTTTTTAAACTTTTCGTTCCTCATAAATTTTATATAAAATGTTTGGAAATATTTTATGTCTGTACTACGTTAGGAAAACAACATAACGGTGCCTGAGGGAATGCGTCTGTGTGTGTGTGTGTGTGTGTGTAATTCACCTCTTGGTCTGCCGCGGGTCCCTCTCAAGACAGCCAGCCGTTCCCCTACGGAAGAGCACAGAGCTCGTAGTACCGATCTTTGGGTAGGACTGAGACCAATCACACACAACACACCGCGACAACGAGGTCACAACTCCTTGCCTGACTTCACGTACCTACTCACTGCCAGGTGAACAGAGGCTACACGTGAAAGAAGATAAACACAACTTACCTTCACCCGGCCGGGGACTTGAACCCCGGTCCTTTTGGTTGTGAGCCAGACGCTCTACCCTTGAGCTACCGGGCCGTGTGTGTGTGTGTGTGTGTGTGTGTGTGTGTGTGTGTGTGTGTTTACACACACACACACACACACACACACACACACACACACACACACACACACACACACACACACACACACACACACACACACCTTTCCTACCCGTTCTCTCTATCTCCATCGCTCCCTTTACTGACTCCTTCCCACCTCCCCTTCTCTCCTTTCAATAACAAACAGACCACGATAAAAATATGCAGCGACGAACTCCATCAAGATTTTTCCGACAGAGGAGAAGGGAATGGATGAGAGTGAAGTGACTACTGTAATGATGATGATGATGATGAGGGTGTAGATAAAGATGATGATGATGGAGGTGATGATAATAATGATGATGATGGTAGAGGATGGAGTAATAATTAAGGGAGTAAGGGAGTATGGTTGTGTTTGTGTGCCTGCCGCCCCCCCCCCCACGCCCCACCCACACACACACACACACACACACACACACACACACACACACACACACACACACACACACACACACACACACACACATGTAAACACAAACATACATAACAAACACGCAAAAGGAAACTATAAGTACCACCCAAACGTTACTTATACAATTTATCATATTATACTTTACGTTACTTATTAAAACACTTCCTTCTTCATATCACTTATAGTTATGTTTGCTGATCTCTGTTGTTTCTGTTATGGCTGCTGTTATTGTTTCTGTTGCTCTTGTTCTTGCTTCAATACGAGCCAATACGAGTCGAGGGACGCAGAGAATGTAAATAACACGAGTGGACCTTTGCTTCTCGTCACAGGTTTCCGCGAAGTCGTGAAGGCGAGTGAGGAAAGTGTGTGTGCGTGTGTGTGTGTGTGTGTGTGTGTGTGTGTGTGTGTGTGTGTGTGTGTGTGTGTGTGTGTGTGTTTCCTCAAGCAACTGTTGATCCGGCTTTTGTTCTGGCCCGAGGAAGACGAAACAATGAGGAAGAGGCAAGGAAGATCACGCGAAAGAGGATGAATATATAAATAAACACCGAAATAAAGAGGAGGACAGGGAGGAAGGGGCGAAGAACGAGAGAAGAGGTTAGAAGAGAAAAGACAGAGGAGATTAGCAAGAAAAGGAGTAAATAGATACATAGCTAAAGAGGAAGATAGGAAGGTGAGCAGATAGAAAACGAGGGAAGGAAAAGGCTTACTGAAAGGATATAAGCAAAAAAGAGGATTAAACAGACACATTCATAGAGAGGACGATAAGGAGAAAGGTGAGAAAAGGGATACAAGAGATAGAGCAAAAGACAGACTGAGAGGAGACAAGCAAGAAAAATGTGAATAAATAAATAGATTCATATATAAGGAGGAAAATAAGGAGGAAGGTGAGAAGGAAGATAGAAAGGGAGAGAAAAAAAAGAGTAAAAGAAGATAAGTAAATACAATGATCAAGAGTTTTAAAGACTCTTCTTCCTCTTAGCTTCTCTTTTGTTTCTGCTTCTCCTCTTGTTTCCTGCTCTTTATTATTTTTCTTTGCATTCCGCTTCTCTTCTCTCTGTTCATCTCTTTATCTCTCTCTCTCTCTCTCTCTCTCTCTCTCTCTCTCTCTCATCGTCCTCCTCTAACAATCTCTTAATCCTCTTCCTCCATTATTCTTTTCTAATTTTATCTTCCTTCCCAGACTTCTTGTGTCGTCCACTTTTTATCCACTCTCTCGTTCTCTGACCGAATTATTTTTTTCTTCCCGTGCATATTACTACTATTCTTCTGTCTCTGTATCTGTCTGTCTGTCTGTCAGTCTGTCCGCATCCATTCTCTGACCTATTTTTATCTTTTTTCTTTCCTTCTGTCTGTCTGCCTGTCTGTCTGTCTGTCTCAATCAAGTGTTAAGAAAGTGAAATACTGGAACAAGGCTGAAGGAAAATATAAGGGAAAACAAAACAACAGCATGTGGCCAAGAACAACAACAACAAAGAGTGCCAAATCGCCTCAGCAGGTGGCGCAGATGTCCCTAAAACTCGCATTGCAACAATTTGACCCCCACTTCGATACCCCCCAACCACCACCACCACCATCACCTCCAGCGTCACCTCCACCTGTAATCCACCTGGGCCTCCACCTCATCCACCTTCACTTCCACTTCCACCTTCAACTCCTCATCGTCGTCGTCCTCGTCCTTGCGTCCTCCGCCAACGGTAAGATATAATTACATAGAATTACACAGATAACCAGACCTCGCAGGGCCTAAGGCCCGAACTAGGTGGTCTGTCCTAAACCCAAGTGACAGTTGTTATGCGGCCACCATGGCGTTGAAACTGACCTAGTGAACATTTAGATGGAGAAGATAGCGGTCAAGATTATTTTTAAACGATGCAATCGAGTTACACTGCACCACTGATGGTGGTAATCTGTTCCAATCTCGAACGACAGCATTAGTGAAGAAGAATTTTGTGCAATCTGAATGAACTTGTCTACATTTGAGTTTAGCGCCATTATTTCTCGTTCGCGTCGAATCATCCATTACAAACAGCTTGGTCGGATCCACGTTGGTAAAACCGGTAAGTATTTTAAAGCACTCGATCAGTTTTCCTCTGAGGCGGCGTTTTTCAAGAGAAAACAGGTTTATATGTGACAGCCTTTCCTCGTAGGGCTTGTTTCGTAATGAAGGAATCATATTCGTTGCTCTACGCTGAACACCTTCTATTTTAGCAATGTCTTTCGTAAGGTGGGGAGACCAAAACTGCACGGCATACTCCAAATGAGGTCTGACGAAACTATTATACAAAGGTAGCGTAACATCTTTATTCTTGAATGAAAAAATTCTCTTAATCAAACCGATCATTCTGTTTGCTTTTTTAACGGACTCGTTGCACTGCTGGGAAAACTTGAGGTTAGACGCGACTATGACGCCAAGATCTTTGACCGAGTGAACGCCTTTAAGTTTAACGCCGCACAAGTCATAGTCCTACTTTATATTTCTAGATAAAACCTGCAGAATCTGGCACTTGGTTATATTAAAAGGCATTTCCCATTTTACTGACCAATCTGATATTTTACGCAAATCTTCTTGTAGGCTTCGCCTGTCACATTCTGTAAGCAGAGAGAGAGAGAGAGAGAGAGAGAGAGAGAGAGAGAGAGAGAGAGAGAGAGAGAGAGAGAGAGAGAGAGAGAGAGAGAGAGAGAGAGAGAGAGAGAGAGAGAGAGAGAGAGAGAGAGAGAGAGAGAGAGAGAGAGAGAGAGAGAGAGAGAGAGAGAGAAAGTAATATTACATTAAAGATTCGTCCGTTTATTAGTCATGTCTGGCTACCGACGTGTGTGTGTGTGTGTGTGTGTGTGTGTGTGTGTGTGTGTGTGTGTGTGTGTGTGTGTGTGTGTGTGTGTTGAATGATTTTGCAGAAGTAAGCTTGTTGTTGTCTGTAAACTTTTTTTTTTTTTTTTTTGTGTGTGTGTGTGTGTTGGGAGGAGGAGGAGGAGGAGGAGGAATACATAGGAAGAACAGACACCAGAAGACCTATCGGTCTATGGCGAGGGTGTCTGTTTACTACCGCTACTACTAGTAATCTACGTATGGCGGGTCAGGACAGAACAGATGAAGGCTCCTCCCCACCTACCTCCCCCTCCGGGAACGTGCCGGCAGGAAATAGTTAGAAGAGAACACCATGTACCTTTAAGGAAGAAAGGGACATGGAAATTTTACAGTAAAGAGAGAAATAAGAGGAAATTACTACCCTTAACTTACACTACTGGTAACCTAAGCGGTGGGGGAAAATGACTTCATTACATAAGAACATAAGAACACAGAAACACAAGGAGAATGGAAGAGGACGAGTGGCCTGCACAGGGCAGCCTCAGGATCCCCCCTAATACTCACGATGGGTGAGGTGTAGTTTCAGGGGCACAGGTGGAGGCTTGATCCTCGTTTTACCGGCGGTACTAGGCACGGCACCAGTAACCTGTCACCTTACTGCACCTACACCTCATTCCACCTGTCATGCGGACAATAACTGTTGCTTTACTCTATTGTTAACTTACGCTACTTGCAATCTAGGTTGTGGGGGAGAATAATATGAATTTAGGTTGACGTCTTGCTGCAATCTTATATCCCTGAAGTACTTATCCAATGAAGACTTGAAGCTATTGATACTCTGTGCGCTAACTACTGACGGTGGGAGTCTATTCCAGTGATCGACGACTCTATTATTGAAAAAAACTTCTGCGCACCAATGTGTTACATCGGTTTCCCTTTAACTTCATACCGTTGCTGCATGTTATTGTGTTGGTGTCTCTCTGAAATAGACTATCTGGGTTAATGTTGTCGAATCCATTAAGGATTTTAAACAATTCAATTAAGTCCCCTCTTATCCTTCGCTTTTTTAGGGAAAACATATCTAAACGCTTTAAACGCTCGTCATATGGCAAGTTTCGGAACGCTGGAGTTTGTTTGGTTGCTCGTCGCTGTATCTTTTCTAGCAAAACTTGATCTTTGATATAGTTCGGTGACCAGAACTGAACGGCGTATTCTAGGTGTGGTCTTACAAATGCTAAATATAATCTCTTCATAAGTTCGGATGATTTATAATCAAAGTTTCTTGAGATTAATCATAACATCATATTGGCTTTTTTACTCGCTGCAGAACATTGATCACTCATTTTAAGAGTATTACTGATAATGACACTAAGAACTTTTTCTTGTTTTACTTCGCTGAGCTCATGTCCTTGAATCTGATATTTAAAGTTAGGATTTTTTTCACCTATGTGCATTACGTTACACTTATCTACGTTAAAACTCATTTGCCATTTTTCGCTCCAGTCGGCAAGTCTTATTAAGTCTGATTGAATCTTTTCGCAACTTTCACTGTTCATTACCGTACCTCCTAATTTGGTGTCGTCGGCGAATTTGGCTACTTTTGATAGAATATCAGTTTCTAAGTCGTTCACGTAAATTATGAATAGTGTTGGACCCAGGACCGAACCTTGGGGCACGCTACTGGTGACGGGTTGCCAATCCGATGCTTCACCATTAAGAACTACACGCTGTTCTCTGTCGGTGAGCCAGTCATGAATCCACGTACATAGATGGTCGTTAATACCGTGGGAACGCAGTTTAGAAATAAGCCTAACGTGAGGAACTTTATCAAACGCTTTCTGAAAATCTAGGTAAACTACGTCATATGGGCTTCGGGCGTCCCAACATGTATAAACATCGTTGAAAAAAGTTAATAGGTTGGTAAGGCAAGACCGATTACTACGAAATCCGTGCTGACTATCAGTTATCAAATCATTTGTTTCAAGGAAAGTGATCATTTTATCCCTGAGGAGGAGGAGGAGGAGGAGGACGAGGACGAGGACGAGGAGGGAAATGCAATCGGGAGAGAATTGAAAGAGGAATATAAATTGGTCATTGTTTTTCTTTCTCTTTTTCTCACTATTTGAAAATGTGAGGGAGAGATGGAAGCGGGAGAGTGGAGGAGAGAAGGGGAGGGGGGTCAATGTGAGCGGAAAAGAGGAGAGGTGGTGAGTGGGAAGAGGATGATAAGGTACAAAGTGATTTCTTCTGTCTATAGGCATGTGGAAAGGAGATGGGGAGGAAGGGAAGGGCGGTGAAGGTTTGTATTAAAGAACAATTAAGATGGGAAGAAAAAGTGATGATGGGGAAGGGTGGTCTTTGATCTGTTATCCTTAGGGGAGAGGATGGGGAGTGGAGATGAGGAGATTGTGTATTTTTGAAGAAAGGGAGTAGAAGGGGAGAAAAAAGGGGAGTTCGTGAGAAAGATACAAGAGGGATAAGAAAGAATAAGAGAGAACATAATACAATTTAGTGCAAAGGGAATAGGAGGGAAGTTGATAAGAGAAAGAAGAATAAGAAAGGGACGGAGGAGGAAGAGAAAGAAGAATAAACAAAGAAAAGCGGAGATCATGAATTTTGTGTGGAGGAAGCGGGTCATGAATACTGTGGGGAGGCGGAAGAGAGGTGGAAGGAGAGGGGATGGGGAGGGGAGGAAGAGGCGGAAATTAAGAAAATAAGGGAGATTAGGAGATAATAGTACGGTAATGTATATAAGGAAAGGGGAATGGAGGGAAGAAAGATGATTAGGAAGTGAGAGTATGCAGCGAGGAGGAGAGAGGAAGATGAGAAAGAGGAAGATGAATAAGCAAAGATTAGCTGAGGTCATGATTTTTTTTTTTTTTTTTTTTTGTGTGTGTGTGTGGGTGAGGGATGCAGGTGAAGGTAAGGGTAGGGTGAGGGGCGGGGGAGTAATGGGGGAAGGGTGATTGTTTTCGGCTACTGTTAAGGGTCGTAGGAGCGTAATGAGCGAGTTACGTCAATGGTAATAAATGGGTTTCTTTATCTCTCTGGCTGCCTAGCGTTCTCTGGCATTGATTTTTCTCTCTCTCTCTCTCAGCTATTGGACCATGAATTAAATTAAGAAAGGGTTTTGATGAATGGGAATATGTTGTGCGTGTGTGTGTGTGTGTGTGTGTGTATGTGTGTGTGTGTGTGTGTGTGTGTGTGTGTGTGTGTGTGTGTGTGTGTGTGCGTACTTTAGGTTAGGTTAGTTAGGTTAGATTAGGGTGGGATAGGGGTAAGGTTAGACTATGTTAGGTTAGGTTAAAGTTAGGATATATTATGTTATGTTAGGATAAGATTAGGTTAGATTAGGATCGATTAGGTTATAGGTTAGATTAGGTTTGATTTGTTAAGCGAGGTTAGGTTAGGTTTGGGGTAGATAAGGCTTAGTTAGATTAGGGTAAGTTCGTAAGGCAATACACACCCTCCTTCCCATTCTCTTCCTCTTTCTGGGTGGGAGGTAATCTTCGGGGACTGGCCATCGCCGCCTTCCTCTCATCCCTCATCACCTCCTCTTTCCCCTCGCCTCTCAACGCCTTAAAATGACTCTTGGGTTCGTGAGGCAGCACAGAAATTTCCTTGATGGGGTTGCTCTCTTTGCTTCCCTTCTTCCGTAGTTTCTCTGTTCTTTACGTGACGGACAAAGGCTCAGCTACGTCGTTATTTGGCCACTTAGGGTCCGTTTTGTGACTTTCCGCGCGAGGAGTTTTATGTAGCTTTTTGGCGGGTCATTTGTAGCTTGTCCCTCTCGAGTATGTTTTTCTGTTCCTCATACACTGGATACAGGCGCCGTTTATGCGCTACTTATGCTCCGCTTTGTGGGTTTTCGCGCAGAAGGTTTTATGTAAGTAGCCTGCATTTTTTGAGTGCCATTTCACCTCATTTCTACCTTGCCTCTCCCTCTATCGTTATGTTCTTCCGTTCCTTACATTCTCGATACAGGCTTCACTTCGTTAAGTTGGCACTAGGATCAGTTTTGTGGGTTTTCGCGCGTAGAGTCTTACATCAGTACTTTTTAGAGGGCCATTGGTACCTTCTCCCTCTGTGTTATATCCCTCCCTTCCTTACACTCTGGATACTGGCAAAGGTAGGTCGTTACGAAGACACTAAGGATTCGTTTTGTGGTTCTGAGCGCAGAGTTTTATATGAGTACCGCCTTTTAGGGCCAATTCCTACCTTTTCCCTCTTTTATGTTCCTCTGGCCGATAAATGGGTACCCGAGGGAACCTGGCAAGGGTAAAAATAAACTGTGGTAACCCGGATGTCACACCTCCTCTAGTCCCCAAACTCATACCTTCCCCCTCTCACCCCCTCCTACACGCCACCTTTCTTAACTTGTCGCTCTAAAGTTAATATTACCGGGTGACATGATCTAATTTTTGAGGAGCGTGGCGATGCGGGGAGAGGAGCGGTAATGGATGCTTCACGGAGACCCAGAGGCGGCTAACAGCCTTAAGCTGTCCCTGTGAAACAGACAGTCTTCGCTGTATGGTTATGATATAGCGGCTCTGAGTCTTATATGCGTGTTATGTTTGGATTTTAACTTTTTTTGTTACAGGAAGAGAAATAATGGTAGAAATGATGAGGAAAGAATGAAGAGTACAATAACTACTTTTTAGATTATCATTCCTGCTTCTCCTCCTCCTACTGCTTTACCTCCTCCTCCTCCTACTTCTCCTGGGTGCGTACAGTAGTGTGGTTGATGGAGTGATTAAAGCACTGGAAGCAGACAGCCTCGAAATCAGCCAATAAGCTTTCTGCTGTCTGCTCGTCCATGTTTCTATGTTTCCTTCATCTCCTCTATCTCTACATTCACTTCTTTCTTTTTATAATCCTCCTCCTCCTCCTTTCCTCCATCTCTACATCATTTTCCTTCTTTTCATTCTAATCCTTCTCTTCCTATTTTTCCTCGCCCTCCTACTCCTCCATACATCCATTTCCTCCTCTAAATCCTTTTCCTCCTCCTTCATCTACTACTACTACTACTACTACTACTACTACTACTACTCCTGTCACTACTACAACCACTAACCTCCATACCTGACGACCCCCCACGTAGATATATAGAAAACGTACCTGTAAAAGAGAAAAAGGAAAAAGGTTAATGAATTTAGCAAAACAAACGAAACAAGGATGTAATTGGAGGATACACAAACACTCACACACAGACGCACACACACAAAGAGACGTACATGAATAAACTAAACAGGTAAAGAGGTATAAATCAACTTGTAAATTCACACACAGAAGTAGGTAGATGAATAAGTAAGTTGGGTAAATAAATATAAATCAAGGTATAATATATTCACAGTTACGTAGATGAATAAGTAACTCTCTCTCTCTCTCTCTCTCTCTCTCTCTCTCTCTCTCTCTCTCTCTCTCTCTCTCTCTCTCTCTCTCTCTCTCTCTCTCTCTCTTTCTCTCTCTCTCTAGTGCTTTAAAATACTGAATGGTTATACCAACGTGGATCCGACCAAGCTGTTTGTGATGGATGATTCGACGCGAACGAGAAATAATGGCGCTAAACTCAAATGTAGACAAGTTCATTCAGATTGCATAAAATTCTTCTTCACTATTGCTGTCGTTCGAGAGTGGAACAGATTACCACCATCAGTGGTGCAGTGTAACTCGATTGCATCGTTTAAGAATTATCTTGATCACTATCTTCTCCATCTCAATGTTCATTAGGTCAGTTTCAACGCCATGGTGGCCGCATAACAACTGTCACTTAGGTTTAGGACAGATCACCTAGTTTGAGCCTTAGGGCCTGTGTGGTCTGGTTATCTATGTAATTCTATGTAATGTATTTATCTCTCTCTCTCTCTCTCCATCAGTACCGCGTTGTATTACTTTTGAGAGTTAGATAAATGAAAATAATCCCCGCGACATTATAAAAAAAAAGACGCGAGTGGTGATATTTTAAGGCGCTGCATAAATGAATGGGCGGCGAGTGAATAATGAAGGAAAGAGACGGGAATGATGGAGTGCCTGAAAAATATATATATTGCTCCTGCTGGATCTGTTTATGTATATTTTTGTTTTGCGAATCTTAAAAAAAAAATACCGTAGATAGCTGAGTGGATAGATAGAAACTGGGAGATGACATAGACATAAGGAGAAAGAAACGAAATAAAAATGAAAGGCAAATACAGCGTATCACATTCCAGCGAGAAAAGAGAGAGAGAGAGAGAGAGAGAGAGAGAGAGAGAGAGAGAGAGAGAGAGAGAGAGAGAGAGAGAGAGAGAGAGAGAGAGAGAGAGAGAGAGAGAGAGAGAGAGAGAGAGAGAGAGAGAGAGAGAGAGAGAGAGAGAGAGAGAGAGAGAGAGAGAGAGAGAGAGAGAGAGAGAGAGAGAGAGAGAGAGAGAGAGAGAGAGAGAGAGAGAGAGAGAGAGAGAGAGAGAGAGAGAGAGAGAGAGAGAGAGAGAGAGAGAGAGAGAGAGAGAGAGTCAGAATCAGAATCAGAATGCTTTATTCCATTAAAGTACAAAGTACAATGGCTTTTCTCTTAATAACTAAATATTTTACATGGGATATAGTTATCATATATAAGAACTTAATAGATATAATACATATATACGAGATATAGTGTACATTATGTCCTTCACGCGTTCTTTAGCAAAAGCATCCTTGAAGAGCGTGAATAGTTAGGGCTTTCTTGAAACTCGTGAGTGACGGGAGTTCTTTTATATTAGGGGGGAGCTTGTTCTATGCTGTCTGTTCTCACTCTTGGGATAAATAGGTCTCGGTTTTGTCTCGTTACAAGTTCTTTAATTTGTGTTACATATGGTAAGTTTAGTAGCCACTCAGGATAATATATATGGGTCACTTTATACACCATTATGCACTGATCGAATTTCACTTTTTCTTTCATCTTTATCCACTTTAGTTCTTGTAACACAGGAGTAGCACGGTCGCGTCTTTTGTAGCCCCCAGCAGCAACTTTGGCAGCGAAGTTTTGCAGTTTTTGCACTCGCTGCATGAGGGTCTCATTAGTGTTGCCCCACATTTTTAGTCCGTGATTGATTAGACTTAACACTTGTGTCTTGATAACAATCACTCTGGTGTCCTTATCAAATAAGTCCTTAACTCTGTATATGAGCATTATAACCCCTATTACTTTTTTGTTGAGTTGGTGTATGTGTGCGTCGAACGTCATGTACTTGTCAAAGTAAACTCCTAATATTTTAACATAGGGTAGGTTGGGTAGGCGGTGGCCGAACTGGTAGCGTACTGGGCCCACATTCATCGCGTGATGGACGACGCGGGTTCGAATCCCCACGCTACCACTCGGATTTTTCAGTCACCGCCGAGTGGCTTAAAACTACCCACATGCTGTCCTGAAGACCACCCATCAACCCGGACTCTAGAGGAAGCCGTCCAAGCGAATCAAGAACGAGTTCCGGGGGGCAGCATGAGCCACTGCAAGATGTCGCCACTATAAACACTCGCCTGCGCCAGACCGGGCTGGGCCGACCATCAGGCCCCACCAGGAAGATGCCTACCGGCGCAACAGGCAACGACGTAAAAAAAAAAAATTAAATAAATAAATGTTTGCTTATTGGTATATCACTTCCGTCAAAGTTGATGGTCATATCATCTGGTAAGCTCGATAACAATTGCCGTGTGCCGATAAATTTAAATTGGGTTTTGTTAAAATTCAACAGAAGGCCACTTTTTAGGAAGTAAATCTTGGCATTCGACAGTGTTACTTTAGCTCTGGTTATTAGCTGGTCTATGTTATCAATGTTGTCATTGTGGATAAACTGTGTGTCATCTGCGTACTGAACCAGTATACAGTCGCTGATGTGATCTGAGATATCATTAACAAAAAAAGTAAAAAGAATAGGGCCAAGGATAGAGCCTTGTGGGACTTCATGTGTCATTAAGGATTTGGGCGATATGTGATTGTTTAGCCGGACTGATTGAGTTCTGTTTGATAGGTAGTCTTGGATCCAGAAAGGGTCTATACGTAGTTTAAGGCATCGCTGCAGTAAAATGTCGTGGTTAACACTGTCGAATGCCTTCAATAAGTCACATCAAGTTATCATAGTTATTCTCTTATTATCTAGGTTACTATATACATTATTGGATATTACTGTGAGAGCAGTTTCAGTAGATAGCTTAGGCCTGAATCCGTGTTGAGAGTTAGAGAGTAAAGCATTCTCTTCTAGGTGGTCGGAAAGCTGCTTAGCTACAATTTTCTCTAAGACCTTTGATATTACAGGGAGGAGAAATATAGGTCTGTAATTGGAGATGCTATTGCTATCCCCTCCTTTAAAGATCGGGACAACAATGGCATGTTTCCATGGGGTGGGAAATTTACCTGTAACAATTGAGGTGTTAAATACGCAAGTTAGGTAGAAAGTTTCAACAAAAAGGATGTCTTTTATGAAATTTAAGGAAATGCCATCGCTACCTACAGCTTTGGTCTCCTTTAGTTTGGATATTGTTAGAATTACATTCTCAACATCAACTGGTTTAGGTCTGAAGAAGTTATTTGTCTAAGTTATCAATAGTGTCATGAGTTACTCGTACGTTGTCTGAGTTAGTATTATTGTTAGTAAAGTAATTTTTGCACCTCTCAAAAGTTTTTTTTTCCTACGTTAGCAAAATAGTTGTTAAAATCCTCCGCCTTGTCATTGATATCTTCATTAGTGATGATGGTGTTATTTGGTTTATTGTTAGGCACTATACCTCTAAGAGAGAGAGAGAGAGAGAGAGAGAGAGAGAGAGAGAGAGAGAGAGAGAGAGAGAGAGAGAGAGAGAGAGAGAGAGAGAGAGAGAGAGAGAGAGAGAGAGAGAGAGAGAGAGAGAGAGAGAGAGAGAGAGAGAGAGAGAGAGAGAGAGAGAGAGAGAGAGAGAGAGAGAGAGAGAGAGAGAGAGAGAGAGAGAGAGAGAGAGAGAGAGAGAGAGAGAGAGAGAGAGAGAGAGAGAGAGAGAGAGAGAGAGAGAGAGAGAGAGAGAGAGAGAGAGAGAGAGAGAGAGAGAGAGAGAGAGAGAGAGAGAGAGAGAGAGAGAGAGAGAGAGAGAGAGAGAGAGAGAGAGAGAGAGAGAGAGAGAGAGAGAGAGAGAGAGAGAGAGAGAGAGAGAGAGAGAGAGAGAGAGAGAGAGAGAGAGAGAGAGAGAGAGAGAGAGAGAGAGAGAGAGAGAGAGAGAGAGAGAGAGAGAGAGAGAGAGAGAGAGAGAGAGCTCCAGTGAGCTGGCAGGACCCCTCTCGGAGGTGTTCGGGGCCTGTGTCCGGGAGAACACCTGGCCCTCTATATGGAAGGAGGATCGCGTGGTGCCGGTTCACAAAAAGCGGGCCAGATCTGACCCTATCAACTACAGGCCTATCTCCCTCCTGTCTGTAGTTGGAAAAATCTTCGAGAGAATAGTGGTGGAGGCCATCACCCACCACCTCGAGAACAACGCCCTCATCACTAACCAGCAGTTTGGGTTCGGATCTGGCCGCTCCACCTCAGACCTCCTGCTGCTCCTCTCCAGGGATTGGCAGGACTCACTAGACACCGGCCTGGATACCATTGTCGTCGCTCTCGACATCGCGGGTCCTTTTGACCGGGTGTGGCACGCGGGCTTGCTGGAGAAGCTTCGTGCCAAAGGCATCCAAGGACACCTGCTGATGCTGATGAGCGACTACCTTCAAGGAAGAAGCCTCCACGTCGTCGTCGGCGGCCAGCAGTCCAAGGACCTCCCAGTGGGTGCCTCAGTCCCTCAGGGATCTGTGCATCGACGACCTTCTCAGGAGTCTGCCAGCAGTCTCTGCATACGCTGACGACTGCACGCTCTCCTTCTCCTACCCTCGCCAAGAAAGCCAGCAAGCGGTTGCTGAGGTCAACCAGCAACTACGCTTGATACGGGAGTGGGGGGAGCGCTGGCAGGTGAACTTTGCTCCTGAGAAGACTCAGGCGATGGTGATCTCTCGGTCCCCGGCAGCCACACAAGCTGTCGAAGGAAAGGTGATGTTTGGCTCTGTCACCCTCCCGCTCCAGGATTACGTCAGGATCCTCGGAGTGGACTTGGACCGAGAGCTGCGCTTCGACCGCCACCTGAAACACGTCGCCCACCAAGCCTCCCTACGTGTCTCTGCCCTTCGTAGAGTGGCTAATTTCCTCGACAAGCGAGGAATTATGCTCCTCTACAAGGCCCAGGTAAGATCCTACCTGGAGTACGGGGCTTTGACCTGGATGTCCAGCGCTGCAACACACCTGCAGAGACTGGACAAGGTGGAGCGACGGGTGCAGCGACTGTTACAGGAGAACAACCCCCAGCCGCCCCCTCAGGATATTATACATCTAGACACTCTGGAGCACCGCCGGGACGTCGCTGCGCTGGTGGTGTGCCACAAGGCCCAGGTACAAGGAGTACCACACCTGGCGAGACTGAGGCTCCCCCCGCGAGAGGCTGTGAGAGATACGAGAACGGTACTCTCCAGCCACGAGCAGGTCGGGGTGCCGAGGCCACGCGCCAGCCAGCACCAGCGGACCTTCACCTCCAGGGTGTCCCGCCTGTGGAACACATTCACTGCAGCAGGGCCAACAGTGAGGGATATGTCCACCCAGCAGGTAAAAGTGGCTGCTCGCAGGTGGCGAAGAACATGCCCCACACCTCTAGTGATGCTAAATACACAGTGAACAAGCGTAACGGGCTTTTGAAATAATGCACAAGAAAAAGTGACATTTTAAGCCCTGAAAAGTGCACAGTGAAACATATGCTACTCGAACGATCGCATAAAGTGTCGTCGGCAAAATACAAATATGTTGTGTACAATAGATTCGTCAGTTTAAAAAAAGAGAGAGAGAGAGAGAGAGAGAGAGAGAGAGAGAGAGAGAGAGAGAGAGAGAGAGAGAGAGAGAGAGAGAGAGAGAGAGAGAGAGAGAGAGAGAGAGAGAGAGAGAGAGAGAGAGAGAGAGAGAGAGAGAGAGAGAGAGAGAGAGAGAGAGAGAGAGAGAGAGAGAGAGAGAGAGAGAGAGAGAGAGAGAGAGAGAGAGAGAGAGTGTGTGCAAGTGGCCTTCACTATGGAAGGAGGCGCGTGTGGTTCCGGTCCACAAGAAAAATTTGAGGTCCGAGCCCAGCAACTACAGGCCCATCTCCTTGCTCTCTGTGGTGGACAAGGTGCTGGAGCGTGTGGTGGCTGCAGTCATCTGTCAGCACCTGAGTGAATGCCATCTTATCTCAGACAGACATTTTGGCTTCAGGCCTGGCCGGTCCACCGCGGACCTCCTCCTCCTCCTCTCCAAGGATTGGCAAGACGCACTGGATAAAGGCCTGGACACACTCGTGGTAGCCCTGGATATTTCTGGAGCCTTTGACAGGGTTTGGCACCCTGGGCTCATTGAAAAGCTTCGCGCCAAAGGTGTCCAGGGTGCCCTCCTGATGCTGCTCAAGGATTACCTCCAGGGGAGGACCCTTCAGGTGGTGATCAACGGGCAGTCATCAAGGCCTTCACCAGTGCATGCCTCAGTTCCACAGGGTTCCGTGCTCGGCCCAGTCCTGTAGAACATATATATCGACGATCTCCTCCTGCAGCTAACGGCAGTGTCAGCCTACGCCGATGACTGCACACTCTCCCGCTCCTACTGCCGCCCCGACAGCCAGCGCGCCGTCGAGGAGATTAACAGGCAGCTCAGCCTAGTGGAGCAGTGGGGAGAGGAGTGGCAGGTCACCCTCGCCCTGGAGAAGACGCAGGCCATGGTCATCTCACGGTCCCCAGACGCCTCTCGAGCGGTCTCAGGCCATCTGCGTCTTGGAGGCAAGAGTCTGCCCCTCCAGGATCACATCAAGATCCTGGGAGTATCTGTGGACCAAAGTCTACGCTTCGACCACCACGTTCGAGCTGTTGCACGCCAGGCCTCCCTGCGAGTCTCTGCCCTGCGAAGAGTAGCGGGATCCCTCGACCCACGGGGCATCCTCACTCTCGTCAAGGCACAGATACGACCGTATCTGGAGTACGGTGCCCTGTGGTGGATATCGAGTGCTGCCACCCACATGCAGAGGCTCGACGCAGTGCAGCGACGAGCACTGCGTCTGGTGGAGGCCAGCGAGCACCTGAAGGAGTCGTCTGCCACTGTGACGTCGCTGGAACACCGCCGTGATGTTTCAGCACTGGTGGTGTGCCACAAAGCCCAGATGCAGGGAATTCCCCACCTCAGCAGCTTGAGGCTCCCTCCACGCGCTGCCCAGAGGTTCACCCGGACTGCACTCTCCAGTGACCAGCTCGTGGAGGTGTCTAGATCACACTCCAGGCACCACCAGTGCACATATACAACCAGGACCACACGCCAGTGGAACATGTTCACGGCAGCCACTCCCCAAGTGGAGAACATGAACACGCAGCAGGTGAAGCTGGCTGCTCACAGGTGGCGTGAGGGACACCCAAGTGCGCTAGTGGTATAAATATAAAGTGACAAACTGACATTATTCCAAATTGTTTTTACATGTTTTTCTTTCTTTTTCGTATTTTGTATTTGTATGTTTGTATGTGTCAACATACGACAATTAATTTTGTCACATGCACAGGCTCTTAAAATAGTTATACCTAAAAAGTATAATTTTGAGCCTCTTTCTTCTAGAAATATGTTTAATGTATAAATAACAGAGAGAGAGAGAGAGAGAGAGAGAGAGAGAGAGAGAGAGAGAGAGAGAGAGAGAGAGAGAGAGAGAGAGAGAGAGAGAGAGAGAGAGAGAGAGAGAGAGAGAGACAGAGAGAGAGAGAGAGAGAGAGAGAGAGAGAGAGAGAGAGAGAGAGAGAGAGAGAGAGAGAGAGAGAGAGAGAGAGAGAGAGAGAGAGAGCTCTAGAGAGAGAGAGAGAGAGAGAGAGAGAGAGAGAGAGAGAGAGAGAGAGAGAGAGAGAGAGAGAGAGAGAGAGACTGACTCCCTGAAAGCCTCGCCGCGGCACCGTACTCAGGAAGTGCGAAGTAATAAGAAAAAAGAAAACAATAAGGAGGAGGCAAAGCAATCTCATCTACTTTCCCTCCGTAATGGCGCCAAGAACACATCTCTTCCACGCCGAGTGAGGGGGGGGGGAAATTACCTACGCCAGAATGAAATAAAGAATGAAAAAAAAGATAAGTAAATAAATAAAAAATAGTTGAATAAATAACAGTATCCTTAGACATAAAAAAATAATACGTGAAAACAATTATATAATGTTCTGATAGAAAAAAAAATCAAACGAAACGAAAGAATCGATGAAAAGGAATACAAACAAAGAAATAAAATTAAACATGAGTCTCAATATGGATAGAATTTAAAAATAAAAACAAATACACAAACAGAAGAAACGTTTAACGATAGAAAGAATTGCAACAAAACAGAACAAAACAAAGGTATGGACGTACAAAAGAAAGCCTCTGTCAAACAAACAAACAAAGCAAGGAAATTCTTAACGGAAACTGACAAAAAAAATTACAAGAATGTGTTTCAATATTCGGCTTTGCAATTTTTTTTGGTGTTACCAAAAATATTATCATAACAGATATTTAAGGTACGATTTTTCTCGTTTGGTATAATTGTTAATTTTTTTTACATTTCTTTTCTGTTTTTTTTTTTCCATGTTCTCTTTCTTTCTTATCTTCTGGTTAACTTCAGTAATTACGTTGGTTAGGATAATTTTTTTTATCGTGTGTGAACTGGGCAGTTTAGTTTCCTCTTCCTCATTTTTATTCTCCTCTTCCTCTTTTCTCTTCACATCACATTTATTATGGAGTGTGTTTGAATTACGCAAGTTAATCTTCTCTGAACACTGTTCTCTTCTTTTTTTCTCTTCTTACTATCTGTTCTCGTCCATCATTCTTCGTTTCTTTTATGCATTTACCGTCTCTTCTTCTTTTCCTGCATCATAATCTTATTTAGCCTTCTCTTTCGTTTTTCTTTCTCCTTCCCCTCCCTCATCTTTATTACATATTATATTTCCTCTTCTCCTTTTCTTCTCCACTATCTTTATATTTTACATATCTTTTATCCTCTCTTTCTTTCTATTTCTGTTCCATATAATCTATTATCTTCCTCCTTTTCCTCCTCTTTTTCTTTATATATTTATTGCTTGTGCTCTTTCTAGTTCATCACCTTCATGTCTCCTCCATTCTTCTTTCTCCATTACTCATTTTTCTTCATCTTCTTTCTCCATATTATCTATTGCACTCTTCCTTTTCCTCTTCTTTTTATATATACATTTATCCCTTTTGCTCCTTCCTCACCTTCATATTTCATCCATCTTTTTCTCTGTTACTCATTTTCTTAGTTTCCCTTCATATTTCTGTTACCCTCCTCTTTTCCTCTTCTTCCTCGTTATTTATTTATTACTCGTGATCTTTCTTCATCACCGTCATATTTCATCCTTCCTTCTTTCTCTATTACTCATTTTTCTTCATCATTCTCCATATTGTCCATTGTTCTTCTTCGTCCTCTTCGTCTCCGTATATTTACTGCCTTTGGTCTTTCTCTATTTTTATCACACTTTATATTTTCTTCACACTCTTTCGCTGCATTTTTTTCATCTTCCTTTTACTCCCTTTTTTTCTCCTTTGAGTATTTTTTTCCTTCATTTACTTGTTTCTTCTTGATCTTTCGTATCTTAACCTAAATAATTCTTCTTTCTCTTCTACCTTTATTTCCTCTTCCTTCTTTCGCTCGTTATAATTTTTCTTCCTATTTTTGTTTATCCTTTTTCATCTCTATTTGCGCTACATTTTCATTCCTTTCACTTCATCCATTTTTTTAAATTTCTCTATTTTTCTTCCACTATCTTTTTCTTGCCTTTTCTTATTATTTTCTAATCATTAGTTCTATATTACATTTGATCTACTTTCTTTTCATGTTTCCTTATATTTTCTCTTCTCTTTTTCCTCGTTATTGTTTTTCTCTCTTTGCCTCTCTGCCCCTCACTTTCCAACGTTATTTTTTTATATTATACTTTCATCTTTTTCATTGTTATTTTCGCTCATGTCTCTTCCTTCTTTTTCTTGGCATCATTTTTCTCTCCTCCTCCTCCTCCTCCCCTCTCACGTCTCACTTTTCTATTAATATTTCTTTCGTCTAGTTATCTTTCCTCTTATTACTTACTTTCCTTTCTTGCCTCTATTCTCCTCGATTTTCAACTCATATATCTTCTGCGTATCTTTCCTCATTACTTTCTAACCCTTCCTCTCACCTCTTGTCTCGCTTTCCCGCCATTATTTATTCATTAAACGTTTTCTCTTCTTTGCCTCATTATGATTTTTCTTTCCACCTTTTCTCACTTTTCACATTTCAGTTACTTCTTTTTTTATCACTTTTTACTTTTCCTTCCTTGTTTTCTGAATATTTTTCAGTTTTTTCTTCTCGCTTTCCCACTGCGGTTTTTCTATTGCACTTTCTTTCCTTAACAACATTTTCTTTTCTCATCTCATCACTTTTCCATCATATCTTTTCTCTCTATTTATCTTAACTTGTACTACTTTCTTACCCTTGTTTTCTGTATCTTCCTTTTTCTTCTTTCCTTCTCGCTTCCCATCAACATTTCTTTCATATCTTTTCATCCCTGCTCTTCTTATCTCCCAACTCTTGTATTTTTCTTCTTGCGACCTGTCTTCTCACTTCCCCGCCATTATCTGTCTTACGCTTTCTTTCCCTTCCCTCGATATCATTTTTTCTTTTCTCCTGCTCTCCTTTCTCACTCACCAATCTTTTTTTTTATATTTTCTTTCCTCTTACTATTATTTTCTAATCGTTGTTTTCTGTATCTTCTTCCTGCCTCTTTTCTTCTGATTATCCCACCACCATTGTTTAACTATCACACTTTCTCCTAGCCTCCCCGCCACTCCTCCCGCGCCTCACTACTTCCCAACACGATGCCTTGCACTCGCTAATCTCCTCCCGATCCTCCGCCGCCTCCTCTCGTAATTAAGCCAGTTCCGTTGATATCTTATTGATAGCCGATTCCTTCCCTCCCCCTCTCTCTTAGCTTATCGTTTCTATAGACTCCTGTAGCTTAAATTTACCTTGTATTTGTGTAGGCTTCCTCAGTGTAAGTTTCGTAGGCTTCTTTCCGCTGAATAGCTACTTATTGGTAGCCTACTTCCTCTCTCTCTCTCTCGACCCCTTAATTAAGCTACGGTCACACTTGCTATTGTTACCGCTAGCCTGGCTTTTGTTTTCGCTGGCTTGCCAGCGATACGCGCGGCAGTCTGGTCACACCACATGCAAAGTCCGCTAGCTAGCTGATCATATCATAACAGCACTGGCCGCTATGGAGGAAGCACTTCATGGATTCGCTCTGTCCACAATTACTCTTGCCACTTGTTTTGTAGCCAGTGAGGACCTAGAGAAGAGAAGAAAGACATGTTTTCGGAGGCCTTCTTCTTCTTCTTCTTCTTTTTCTTCAGTGTTATCAATGTTTTGGTAGTGTACCACCGAGGTCAAATGAGATCTAAATACTATATTTCCATTAAAGAAAAACAATACATTTGGAAATGTTCTTGTATTGTCGTCTAGCTCTTTTATTACGCATTTAAAGTCCCTCCTCAAAAAAGAAAAGGCATATTTTTTTTATTGCATGTATGCTGAATAAACGATAGTTTCTTATTACCTTCCATTCGGCTACCGCTATCGCTAGCAGTACATGCCAGTGAAAACGGTCCGCATCGATAGCTCAAAGCAGCCGGTATCAATCGCTTGTGCAGCGCAAATGGCTGGCCGATCAAGCCGCATCGCTTGATCCAGCGATACCAGTAGCTAGTGTGACCACACCTTTAACTTATCGTTTCTATTGACTCGTGTAACTTATATTTATCATTTCTATATAGAGTCTGTTGCCTTATATTTGTCTATTATTTTTATAGACTTGCTTAGCTAATATTTCTATCCATTCCTTTCCGTTGATAGTCTACTCTTTCTCTCCCTCTCTCCGACTGCTTATCATTCCTACAGACTTCATTTGCGTATATTTGTCTGTTATTTATATGGACCCCGTTGGCGTATGTTTATATAGTCATAAAAGGGCTGCTGTACTTATTACATGTGAACAACTATTACGCCTGTTGTTAAGGTTATTCCAATCCTATGTGTAGATAGTTTATGTTTACTTGGCTTGTTTTAATGTTTGTACAGACTTCTTAGAGATTACTTACATTACTTACTTTTAAATCGTGTACAACCTGCATACCGTTTGAAGTTTTACAGCCTCGTCAGTCCTTCCTAATAGCCCTCAATGTATGATTTATAGTAATTATCTGACTCCAGCAAAGTCATTAATCTACTTCAATACTTCTTCATCTCATAGTAAACAAATCATTCTAGTGTGGATTATCTAAGGCTTAATCAATATAATAGGCATAAAGAACGGTCTGACCATTCAACACACGAAATAAAAACATTCAATCTTTCTAATAGAAAAAAAATAAATGAGTACTGGGAGCCTACTAAAATTAATAGATTATTCATCATCATCATAATCAATAGTAGTGGCTGCAGGCGATGATGATTAGCATTGTAATCTTTCTAAGCTCCTGATACACACCACATTTCGTTTTTGTTTTTCTAGTAACAGTAAAACCTTCCAAACATTCAAATAACACACTTTCAAATTCACAATACAACGTCACGATTCTTCCCCAACCCTCAATACGTTTTCATGCCGTTTACTTCCTCATTTAGTAGTTCTCTGACTCATGTTGTACCTTCGGCCGCTTTTATGAAGAATATTTCGTAATTTTAGTAAGCTCGAATTTTTTTCTTTTTCCGTTCTTTCAGTACCTAATGGATCCTTCCTAATACCACTTCTTAATCCACGCAATCTCAAAGCACATTACAATTTTATTTTATTTTCAGTCATACTGTAACACAATTTTCATTTTATTCCTGTCCAATTTATCCGTTCTTACACCACTTACTTCCTAACTTAAGTAAACTCAACGTGATTATTATCTATAGTTCTTTCGTCTCACTTTCTACTTCTCTTTTATTCCTTTCATTTAAAGGGGTTTAAATTCCGCCTAAATTTAATATAATGCCAACTATATATTTCCTTTCCTTAACAACTATTCCAATGCTACTTACTTCCTAACCTAAGAAGACCTCCCGAGTGCATTTTTTTTTTACCTTTTCTATGTGTTATATTTTTCACTCTTCACGCCTCGCCTCGCAGCTTTTCTTTCCTTTTATGTTTCTTATAACTGTTCAAATGCCGCTTACTTTCTAATAAGTGTGCAATTCATACTCCCTTTTCCTTTTTAGTTTTTCAATGCACCCCATGTCCTAATCCAAGTAGCTTCACAGTACATTTTTTTATTAATCTCTCTTCTTTTACTGATATTTTTCCTTCCCTTCAAGCCCACCGCCTCCCTGTATTTATTTTTGCCTCTAATATGTGTTATAATGCCTCCTACCTCGTAATGTACTAACCAATACATGCTAAATTATCCCATAACGGTTTTCTCACCTACTTTCTAACCTAAAGAAGACACCATCGCATATTAATACTTTTTTTTACTTATATTTTTTCACTGTCTTCACCTCCACTTCGCTGCTTTTTATTCCTTTTCCTTATAAGTGTTTAATGGCCGCTTACTTCAAAATCAGTTAAGTTATTTATGTTCCTTTCTCTTATAAGTGTGTTAATGAGACCTATTTCCTAATTCAAAGAATTTCACAGTCCATTTTTTACTCATATGTTTTCTTTTAGTTATATATTTTCCACTCTCTTCAGCCCCGCCGCCTCCCTGCTCTTCATTCCTGTCTCCACTTTCAATCCTCAACACGCTGCCACAAAGTACGGCTCTTAAGTGACTATCACACTGGGCTATTTTTCCTCCGACATCCTACCTCCAACCTCCGATTTCAGCCGGTACCGCCGACACCTGCTACCACACTCGTTTGTTTACGTTTACCTCCAGTTCCAGCAACAATGGCCGACCTCGTCAGGACGACGGGCCTCTATTCGAGAAGAACTGTCGCCGCAGCACTGTTACTTCTTCACTGCAATGATCTTAAGGCCAAGAAGGAGAGGCGTGTGTGGAGGCGACAGTGGTTAGCAAGGAGAGATCAGTTTGGGGTTGTTTATGTTAAGAGGTCAACTGACAACTTATGTTGTTCTATTATAAAGTTTTGTTTTGGTCTCTTTTTTTCTTCTTCATAATCCTTATTCTATTGCAAGTTATGCAAGCAATTAAATCATTATGGCAAACTATTTTGTTTTCTCAACAATTTACATGGAATGTCAGTTGACTTCGAATTTTCCTCCAGCAAATCGGTTCCTTCCCGAAAGCCACGGGCTGCAAATCTGCTCCAACAGCCGGCGGAAAAAGTGCTGGAGGCCGATTAATCGGAGGGTGGAGGAAAATTT
The DNA here is from genome assembly GCF_024679095.1 of Eriocheir sinensis. Classification (NCBI taxonomy): domain Eukaryota; kingdom Metazoa; phylum Arthropoda; class Malacostraca; order Decapoda; family Varunidae; genus Eriocheir; species Eriocheir sinensis. Next base: position 25,244,104 of record NC_066509.1, on the reverse strand, counting down.
CCCCAGTGTGATAGCCCCTTTAGACTCACCCTTCCCACCCTTCCCTTCCTCTTCTCTTCCTTTCCCTTCCATCCCCTTCCCTTCACTCCCATCCCGTTCCCTTCTTTACCTGATGACCCTTACGGCCGTAGTATTAATATTCCCCATTCCCTTTCCGTCCCCATCCCCATACGCGGGTCTGGGGTATGTGTAAACCGTCCCATCCCCTTCGCGTCCCCGGCGGGCCAGACAAGACCAACCCGCAGGTCATTATAATGTTGGCAGCACTTTCAAATCAATAATTACAGAAAACGAGATAAATAATACATTTTTCACACACCATTGTATTCATTTACATTATTTATCATAAAACATAGCAATAGGGTAATTGATCTACATGTAAATAACAGGTAACGCGGGTAAGTTAATTTATGAGACAGGTTGGTATCCATGACTGGTCACACACACCCGGGCAGCCACATAGGGGTTGCCAGGTCGTGTCATTGGTGGCATTTTTGTCTTAAATCAAGGTGGTCACCAAGAAATGCCCTTTTTTATGGTATTTGTTAGGTATTACTATACTAATGCCATATTTAGTCATCTATCTGCCGTCTTTTGCCATTTTTGGGGAAATTGTAAATGAATCTTCAGGAATAACTGTATGTTTACAATCAAATGGAAACACAAGAGTCTTTACAAACTAAAAGAAATATGTTAACTTCAGCAAAGTTTGCGATACAATATCAGTCATAGAAATATTCTGATACTTTTCAATATATTTTCTTCTATAATAACAAATAGAACACTATTTATTCATGAAATATACGAAGGGAAAGCCGAAGATGTCCTGCCTCGCACCTCGCGGAGTCAACACTTTTTCGACCCCATCCGCTCTCTCTCGAGGTGGTGTTAATCAACCCCAACCCCCCGGGGACGCTTAAAACTGCGGGTCATAGCCAAGGAAAAGGGAAGGGAAGGGAACGGGAAAGATTAATACTACGGCCGTTATTCCCTTGCCTCCGCTCCCCTCCTTTTTCTTTCCCTCCCTTTCGCTAGCCTCCCCATCCATCCCTTCCCTCTTCCTCCCCTTCATTTCCCTTCCCACCCCTCCCCTTCTCCTCCCTCCCCTAGGAGATCCCCGAGGTGCTTTCTTCTGCTCCTCAATATCGAGGTGCTTTCATCTGTTACTCAAGCCCCAAGTGGCTGTCGAGCAGATTAAATCACCAAAGCGGGGGACATCGTAATGAGCCAATATGCTTTCTGTTGCCTGCATTTCCATGTATCCATGTATCCATACATCCCCTTTACCATCCCTCCTCTCCCTTCCCCTCTCCTCTCCTCCCTTCCTGCCTTTTCACCTTCCCCCTGCACGCTCGGCCAACAAGGATTAACGTGGCGGGAACAAAACGAAACAACACGTCAAGGAAACACTGGGAGGCGAATTTTTTTGGGGGGTGGGAAGGGTTTCTCGAGTGCTTTTTCTTCTCATTCTGTCTGTCTGTCTGTACACACACACACACACACACACACACACACACGGTAATCTTGGGCAGGGAAACAAATGGTAAAGGAGATTCAATTGCATTATATTTTTCATCTAAGAATGTCGGTTCAGAGGAATAGAAAGGAGAATAAATCAAAGCAACATAAAGAAAGGAATTGTTTGGGTATTTTTTCATTTGGTCTCTCTCTCTCTCTCTCTCTCTCTCTCTCTCTCGGCCGCATTATTAGAATTACTTCCTAATTAATTAATGGAAAGAATGATGCAAATGAGCCCATGATTGAATGATTGATTATATATTATATATTATTATTGTTATCCTTATTTTTATTTTTTACTACTACTACTACTACTACTACTGCTACTACTACTACTACTACTACTACTACTACTACTACTATTACTACTACTACTACTTCTACTTCTGCTACTACTACTACTACTACAACTACTACTACCCTCATAATTAAATAGATCATAAAATACATAAGAGATACCTGATTGCAATTCCTGTTCTTTATTTTTTCAATTATTAATATGAATAAATGACCTTCCCTCTACTTTTCTTGCCTTTGAAATTATTCACATGAGTCGGCTTGATCGTCTATACCTAATGTTCTTCATGTATTCTTACGACATTTGGTTTTGAGCGACTAAGGAAGGAAATAAGGAAGGAAGGAAGAAAGGAGGGAAGGAAGGAAGGGTGTTGCAAGTGTTGAATTGTAACGTGAATCTGAAATCCTTATTTGTGTTGGGTCATATACGAAAAAGAAGGAAGGAAGGATTGAGGGCAGGAAAGACCAAAACAGGAAAACATGGATAAATGAATGGCAGGATGGATGAATGAAAGGGAAGGAAGGAAGGAAAAGACACTAAACGAAAATGGAAAGAAAAAAGGAAGAAAGGAACATTAAATGGAAAGGAAATAATGAGGAAATAAGAAGAAAAAATAGAAAAAAAGATAGAAAAAAGAGGGAAAAGAGAAAGAAAAGACAAAATGAAGGGAGGCTGAAGGAAAGCAAGGAAAAATATATAAATACAACACGAGCCACAACAAAAATAATTTTGAAACAAAAAAAGAGAAAAGAAAAAGAGAACGAACTGGAGAAAATATGGAAATGGAAGAAAAATACAATATCACTATTACAAACACCAATAGCATAAAACAACACAAATAACAGGAAAAAGACAACCCAAAATTACCGCAACACATTATAACAAACCAAAATACGATACACACTTCAAAAGAAAAAAACAAAACACCACAACAAATGCAAACCAAAAAGTAATACCGATACAAACAACGAAATATGAACACACAAAACACTACAACACACAACACACACAACACCAAAATACATCGTCAACAACATCACCAACAATCATAGAACGTTCAGTCAGGTGGAATCTCTCTCTCCAATAAGTTCCCCACCACGATATTGCTTACATTTCCTTCCTTTTTTGCTTCCTTATTTTCCTTCGCTTCTTAGCTTCGTGGACGAAGAGAGGCGGGGGGAAGGGGAAAGGGGAGGAGGAAGAGGAGAAGGAGGAGAGGGGAGAGAGGTGCAGAGGAAGGGGAGGGATATGAATGTAAGAAACAAAAAAATAATACAACGATTGGAGAGAGAGAGAGAGAGAGAGAGAGAGAGAGAGAGAGAGAGAGAGAGAGAGAGAGAGAGAGAGAGAGAGAGAGAGAGAGAGAGAGAGAGAGAGAGAGAGAGAGAGAGAGAGAGAGAGAGAGAGAGAGAGAGAGAGAGAGAGAGAGAGAGATTTACAAAGATTTACAAAGATTTACAAAGAAAATCAGACCACTCAGACCCCATGGTCCAGACTAGGCGGTCTGTCCTTAAACCTAAGTGATTCTACATTAATCAGATGGCTCCAAAACGTTGCATTTCTACTCTAGTTAATATTAAGTTCAATGAAGTGTCGGTCGAGCTTGTTTTTAAAGGAGTCAATCTTGTTACACTGGACCACTGACGGTGGGAGCTTATTCCATTCTCGCACTACAACGTTGGTGAAGAAAAACTTGGTGCAGTCTGAATTTACTTGATTACATTTAAGTTTTATGCCATTGCTCTTCGTTCGCAAAGTGTCATCGATCTTAAACAATTTTGTTCTGTCTACATTCGTGAAACCATTAAGTATTTTAAAACATTCGATCAGTTTTCCTCGGAGGCGGCGTTTCTCAAGAGAGAACATGTTAAGGGTGGAAAGCCTTTCTTCGTAAGATTTGTTGCGCAAGGAAGGGATCATTTTTGTTGCCCGACGCTGAACACCTTCTAATTTAGCAATGTCCTTTGCATGGTGGGGAGACCAAAACTGTACCGCATATTCCAAGTAGGGTCTGACTATACTATTGTAGAGCGGAAGTATTACATCTTTATTCTTGAAAAAAAAGTTTCTTTTAATGAAGCCCAACATTATGTTCGCATTATTTGCTGCATCGATACATTGATGTGGGAATTTGAGGTTTGACGCGATTTTAACCCCCAGGTCCTTAACGCATTGAACGCTTGTGAGTTTAACGCCACCCATTTCGTAATAGAGCTTCTTATTTCTCGTTCCAACTTGAAGGACCTGGCACTTGTCTACGTTAAAGGGCATCTCCCATCTATCCGACCAAGCTCAAATTTTGTTCAAATCCTCTTGGAGGCTTTCCCTGTCTTCGTCAGTGAGAACCGGTTTACCAATCTTTGTGTCGTCTGAAAATTTACTAATGCGATTATTGAGTCCAACATCCACATCGTTGAAGTAAATAATGAAGAGCCCTGGGCCAAGAACCGAGCCCTGAGGGACGCCACTAGTGACCGATGCCCACTCTGAGGTAAGTCCTTCAATCACCACTATTTGTTGTCTGCTGCTCAACCAATTCGCGATCCATTGGTTTACTTGACCGTCAATACCTATTTACTTTAATTTATAAACTAATTTATGATTTGGGACTTTATCAAACGCTTTCTGGAAATCAAGATAGACTACGTCCAATGATGAGAGAGAGAGAGAGAGAGAGAGAGAGAGAGAGAGAGAGAGAGAGAGAGAGAGAGAGAGAGAGAGAGAGAGAGAGAGAGAGAGAGAGAGAGAGAGAGAGAGAGAGAGAGAGAGAGAGAGAGAGAGAGTTGTGTGTGTGTGTGTGTGTGTGTGTGTGTGTGTGTGTGTGTGTGTGTGTGTGTGTGTGTGTGTTAGATTGGAAAAATAACCATATATTCGTTCGAATTATGACTAACTACTACTACTACTACTATTACTATTACTACTACTACTACTACTACTACTACTACTACTACTACTACTACTAAATAAATGATACCTCCACCCATGTTTATTTTCCCAACACATAATCATGGAGGGCTCCATAGCTTGGAGGTCATTAGCCCCAACTCTGTTCGCTAATGACTGTGGCATCCAACCATATCACTACCTAGCACTAAATCACGTATCATCTATTACGTCCAGATCCCCCTTTCCTTCCCTACTCAAGTCACTCCCGACCTACCCTAATGTCACTCTCCACCACTGTGGCTTCATAGTCCATATTGGAGATGTTGGTGGCTTTTGGGCCAGAGTGTCTGGTGCCCCTGAGACATAGGATGGCCGACCTGAACAGGGAGAACGAGAGGCGACACCTCATCCAGGCTACAACGTGGCTCCTTGGCTGATGCTTCTTTTCTGAGATTAGTTCCGCGAGTCGTGCGTAGAAGCATCGGACCCTGGGACCCATCCCGCCGGATGTGGTGAAGACGAGGAGGGTGAAGCTGCCCTGATCCACATGTTGGATTCTTTCACCGTATGCCCTTGTCTTCTCCTGCTCGTTCCTGTGGTGGGCGGCTTCCAGGGGCAGCTCACGGTGACAGGCAGCCATCGGGTCGAATATGCGGATGTCTATGAACGCCCGCTGTCCGCGCATCCTGAATCCGCGGGCACTTACATCAACCCGTGCCTCCTGTGAGGTATTGGCTGTCCTGTACCGAAGGTGTTCGCCGTCCAGGGGAAGCAGTGCCGGCTCGGTAGTGACGTCTTGGCATAACTCTCCGAGCATGCTGGCTGTCAGCTCCCTCACTTCATCGTGTCGAATACAGACGAAGACTCCCTTTTTACATGTCATGGTGTGGGTGACATCATTTGGTGATCCTCATGTACAGAGATCAGGCAGTCCCTCAATCGGCCAGCCATATCTCAGAGCAACGGCGTCGACAAATTCTTGTTTGTTGAGGCTGAAGCCTTTTGATCTGATTGGTAATGACGTTAGCCAGTTAGAGGCGCCTGCCTCCTGTGCTGTGTGTATTTTTCTACCCATTTCTGTGGACAGGTGGTGTGTATGACGGTCCAGCTCGTCTTTTTGGGCCTGTTGCCTTTCTTCTGAGATTTTTCTTTTAATTTATCTTTTTTCTGTTTGGTCTATCTCGCCCTCTGTCTCCTGAGCGATGATCCTGTTGATGAGTGACCTGGTAAGGCTGAAGGAGTTTTGGTTCTCCTTATCAGCCAGCTTCTCAGGGTTGGTGATCCCCATTCCACCCAGTCTTGGAGGAAGTGCTAGCATATCCCTCTCCTCCTCCCCCAAAGCATGAGATTTCACCAGCGCCGGCAAGAATACATTCTTGACGGCATTTTCCAGTGGTCGGAGGAGTGGACTGATGCCGGGGATGGTGCGCATCAGGAACGTCCACCGATGTTGGATGCCGTGGGTGTACGCTGAATAGGCAGCGTGTGGCTCAGTCTTGGCAATGGCAGACAAAGCTTCTATTTCCTCCACTACTACTACTACCATTACCACTACTACTATTACTATTACTCTTACTACTACTACTACTACTACTACTACTACTACTACCACCACCACTACTACTACTACAGCTACTACTTTCAATACTATTTCAACTAGGTACTATTGCTACTACCACTACTACTACTACTACCACAACTGCTATTACAACCAAAACTATTACTTTCATTACTACTTCAACTTCTACTTCCAATAACACTAACTGCTGCTTTTAATCTCCCTCCCCCACCCCACCGCCTCCACCTCCACCTCTTACTCCTCCACCACCACCACCGCCCCCTTCTTCTCCTCCTCCTCCTCCTCCTCACACTGTATCACCCACACCTGCCGACAGACACGCTCCTCTCTCGCCTTGTAATTGAAGCTGAAGGGAAGAGAACGGGAGGAATGGGTGAAGGGGAGATGGTGAAGGGAAGGGTGGAAGGAGAAGTGGAAGGGGAAGAGGAGAGTGAAGGATGAAGGGAAGGGTGAAGGGAAAGGAAAGGGTGGGAAGGAAAGGGTAAGGGGAAGAGGGTGAGGGGAAGAGAGTGAGAGGAATAAGGTAAATAATGAATAAAAGAAGAAAAAATGACTGGTAAAAGAAGGAAAAAGGAGAATGAGAAATATGGGGAAGAGTGTGTGTGTGTGTGTGTGTGTGTGTGTGTGTGTGTGTGTGTGTGTGTGTGTGTGTGTGTGTGTGTGTGTGTGTGTGTGTAAATCTGATCTCCCATGAAATCAACAACAAAAAAAAAATGTATATCTCACCGCTTAAAACATTTTCAGGTTCACTCAAATTAATGAAAACTTTAATATCTCGCCAAAAATATCCTCGCCATGAATTGCAGATGCAGAAGAATAGAGACAAGTGCGGGTCAGGGAGGGAGGGAGGGAGGGAGAGAAGCAGGGAGGGAGGGAGGGACGAGAGTCTGTTGTTTCGGGAAGTGAGGGAGAGAGGGTTTGGAGGGAGAGGAGCAAGGGAAGGAGGGAGGAAGGAGGAAGGGAGAGGAGGCAGGCAATGAGTGAGTGTTTTGTTTCTGAAGTAGGCTGTGGAGGAGGAGGAGGAGGAGGAGGAGGAGGAGAATGAGAGGGAGGGACATGAGGCGGGGTACATTTCGAAGCAAAGAAACTGAAGAAAAATGCGAGAAACCTGAAGCACCGTAAACACACACACACACACACACACACACACACACACACACACACACACTGTTACGGCCGGGCTTTCCCGCCCTTAATTTTTTTTTCTCTCTACCGACACGTTGGGGTCACCCACTTGGCCTGCCGTGACCCTTTGTTCCGTGGCATTTTCCACCCACGCCGATCCCAGCATGAACTGGATATTTCCGGTTTTGGGGAGCGGCATAGTGACCACCCGGGGTCTGGAATATTCCACCCGCCGCTCCTTGTCCTGGCCTCACCTTCCCGCGCAGCGACCCGGGGTCAATGTTGCCACTGGGCTGTTCCTTCCATTTTTATATCCTGCCCGTTTCTGAGTATTGTATGACATTATGTATATTTCCTTTTTATGTTTAGGATTGGATATTTATGTACTGTATGTAAACTATGTATTTTGTGTTGTCGTGGGGTTTGTTGCCCCGCACCGCCAGCGACGTCTGGCAGCCCGCTCGCGGGGCGCCGAGGCAGCAGTCACCCCAATATAAGGAGTGACCCTAGGTCACTCGCTCTTCCTTGTTTGTTCCCGCTCACGTCGAGTTAGAAGGGAGGCCGGCTTCTCTCTCTCCCCTTGTGTGTCCCTGCAGCGCGTTCTGCAAGTTTTCCACGCCTGCAAGCGTGTGTTTTCTTTTACGGGAGAGAGTTGTTAGTGTTTCAGGTAAGGTTTTCATTTTGTGTGTGTGCTTTTCGTGTGCCATTTTTAGTGTTTCCGTGTTTATCACGCTTTTACCATTGTGTTCAATGCTGCCCCTCGTCCACGTGTTTTCAATAGTGTTTTGTACTTTCGCTGTGTTATTCGTTTCATGTTTTAAAGGAGAGTGTTTGCTAAGGCAATCTTGGGCTTTTACTTTTCTTGTGTAATTAATATAAATATTAACTTTGTAAATATATAGTCTTTAGTATTTTTTGCGTTTCCATTTAACCAGTTCCTTTGTTTCAAGTTATTCGTTTTCCTTTTATTATTGTTCGGTTAAGGGGAAAATAACCTGGTGTTTTGAGGCCTAACCAACCCAGTTTTGTTTTGTCTTTGTTTTTTTTGTAACTTTTCCCAAGACCCCTGACCACACCAGTGTTACGACACTGGTGACGTAACAACACACACACACACACACACACACACACACACACACACACACACACACACACACACACACACACACACACACACATTTTTTTTCCTGTATCTTTCTATCTGTCTGTCTCCTATCTCCTTTTACTTCTCCGTATATATTTCAACAACACGGGAAAGAGAAGAACTAGGAGGAGGAGGAAATGGAATAGGAACAGGAAGATAAGGAGGAGGAGGAACAGAAGCAGAAGCAGGAGGAGGAGAAGTAGCAAGAGGAATGGGATGAGGAATGGAAGGAGGCGGAGGAGGCGCGGTATGCAGGGCAGCCCTCCGTCCCTCAATGCGAGGGTTTCAGCGCGGCGGCGAGTAACTTCCCGGCCAAGTCAGACGTCGCGAGGCATTCACTTTGATTCGCCGAGTTTCTGTTCCTTCCTTCCCCCCCGCCGCCGCCTGTCAGCCGAGCGGTAACCAATGCGCGTCACGGCCCTTCGGTGTCCCGCCTTGATCTGTTTCTCCCTCACTCGCTCCCCGGGCCACTGAAGAGCTGGACGCTGTGTTTGTTTCGAGTTGATGGAATTCTGTTTGTCCCGTGTCCTTGTGTGTCCAGATAAGACGTCCTCGGATTTTCCTTTTCCTTTTTCAGCTCTGTTTGGTGTGGCTTACTCGAGGGTTCCAGATTTCTTGGGCTTACTCTTTAAAAAGGTTGTCTGAGGTGTATTGTTACTGAACGCACCTAGACTAATATCAATTTCTCCTTGGATTAAGACGTCTTACGATTTTTTTCGGTTCTCTTCAGTATGACTAATTAAAAGGGTATTTCAAGTACTTTTAGAACATTAAAAGTAGACTGACATAACAATCTTCGGATCAAGGCTTCCAAAGTTTCTCTAGGATGTGTTTCGGTGTTGCTCAGACTGACTGCTGTGACTGATAAGTTTCTGAAGGATGAATAAGTTGACATACTTAAGTTTATCTCGTTTTTGTGTCGAAATGTCCAACAAGACTTCACGAAGATGGACAGAAGTTTTGTTTTTCCTGTATGGAATTGCTACAGCGCTTCAAGATGACGCAACGATAACTTGTGGCCGTACTCCACACTGTCCCTTACTAAGAGGTGACAGTTGTTACCAAGTCGGCAATCAACGGCAGCCTCAAAAGTGCTTGTTGCCTTCCATGAACTTCACACACTTCGCTTCAAACTTTTTTTCTTGGAATATTTAGCTATCTACTATTACTAACAGAAAAAAAAAATACGAATGGGCCGCATATAACTGTTCCTGCAAACAGATGATGCCCGAACACGAATCAGGAGGTTCGCGAGGTGTCTCGAAAGCAATGAGTCGTTGTGTAGAGGAAGGGAATATGACTGGAAGTATGAATACGTTGCGAGTTACCAATATACATTTTGCTCTTTTCCTTTTAAAATATCACCTTGCCTTTCTCCTATACTTTAATTATATCAGAAACACTTTGATTGCTTTACACTTTGATTAAATATGACGACACCTTACTTTTACACTATGCTGACACCGTGATCTATTTCATACCTTAATTTTAATGTTTCTACCTTGACGCCACTCGCCTTTGCATAATCTTAATCGTATGTCTGTTACACAATAAATATCGATTCGAAACCCTTGTCGATGCAGAGCGGAGTGTCTGATCCTAAACACACACGGGGAATCTTAGTTCAAATGATACCTTAACATATATGATGATACCTTGATATCACTCTGCTTTCCTAAATCTTAATCGTACGTATCTGTCACCCACAATGACGCCGGACCCTGACACATGGGCTCCGCAGTGTCCCGGCGACCCTCAGCCTGGCGGTACTTCCCCGAACACTTCCTCCCTTGCCTACACAATGACACTTTATTGGCTGGCTTACCTCACGCCGCCGACACTCGCCGCTCCATCCTCGACACAGATTACTCGCCACAGACAAACACGGACACACAGACACACGCACACACTTGGCTGATTGACTGGCCACTGGAGGGTGGAGACGAATGCGAATCAACGAGGCGGGGTGACGCGAGGCTTAGTAATAGAAAACGCACGCTTTTTCTGGTTGACTAAAAAAAATGCCACCTCTCCCTTCCGCTAAATAGATAAACATAATAAAGAGAACGGTGTATGTAATAATTCTATCCAACATCAAGTGAAAGTGTGAATGAAAAATACGATGGGACTGTTATTAGAGGCGGAGTATTGAGTAAATCACATGAAACAAAAACGTGACTGTCCAGCTGAGCAGACGCGGCGGCTGTGTGGCGGGCGGCGGGGCGAGGCTAGGCCAGTGTGGTTACCTGCTGACCAGACACTAGGGCGAGGCGGGAGACTATACCAACTTTTTAATAACCAATCAATAAGTCATAATTGCCATCGTTATTCACACACACCTGCCCCAGTGAGCCTTGCTATCACTTAAACTTAAGGAAAATAAATATATGACTAATTATTTTCCCTGAGAGTGAACAACAACAGGCGAGTCACTTCGAACTCCTTTCCGGACCCTTGAGCGACGCGCGGGGCTGCTCGAGCACCGCGACCCCGCACGTTGGCTCATTTTCTCTGTATATGAAGACAAAAACAATAATACGCGTCACTATGAACGAATAAATGCACGATCAATAACTTACCCGGAGTGAAGAAAAGACGTCACAAGGAAAAATAGAATGGTACTAGCAGAGACAAGTCACCATGAGCTTTAAACAGACGAACGAACACAGGCATCATTTTGCTTCAACCAGTCCCTCCCTCCCTCTTCCCTCTCCTACGGGCATGGACGGCCTCTCAGGTGGACTAATAAGCGTAACTTTGATATAAAACAAAAAGGGAAAAAGTACATGAACTTACTTATTAAACCAAGCGTAAGAGAAAAATAAAACCTGATGCTTTTAGTTTGGTTACGAGACACTGTTACTTCTTCAACTCATTTAAACGAGTGAAAGTTAAGGAAAAAAAAATGATATGCCATTTAATTCCCCGACAAGTCTGAAGGGGCTCTTGGCTGTGCAACCTTGAGTTCCTAAAACAACGTAAGGATTATGACATACAAATCTCCTCATTATTAAACCACTCAGTTAGGGAAGCGAAATTGGTGTGTCGTTTATCCCCGACAAGCTTAAGGGCAGGCTGAAGTCGCTTGGCTTAGAGTGTCCTTGACTTCTTTAACAAACTTGAGGGTTACGAAACACTATACTAACTCATTATTATACTAAAAAGTAAAGGAGGCGAACTTGGTGTGTCATTTTCTTTCCCCGTCAAGGGGAGGCTGAGGTTGCTTGGCTGTGTGAGTGTGACCTTGACTTCTTAACCAACGTGAGGGTTACGAAACACTAGTAACCTCTTCACTATTAAACCATTGAGTGAAGGAAAAGAACTTGGCGTGTCGTTTCCTTTCTAGACATACAAAAGGGGTGACTGAGGTCGCTTGGGTGTGTGACCTTGACTTCTTAAACAAACGTGAGGGTTCGACACACATTAACCCATTCGTGGTTACCTATGTTACAATGTGTGTACTCCCCCTGGTCACGAAAAATGGAAAAGAAAATTGTTGGCCTAATGAACCTAAAAATATCTCCACATAAAGAAAATAACAGAAATTTCCTCCTTACCTTTTTTTAAATGCCCCGCCGGCATTTAACTGGCAGCTGTGGCGCGGCGCTGCCAGACGTAATCTCACCACCGACATATTATTTTCAACTCCTCCTCTAACAATTGTTTTCTTTTGCACAACACTGCATTTGCCTGAAAAGCCTATGATTATATAAAGGCTGGCCTCTAACAATACATACATTAACATATGTAACTGCACCTAATAGGCTATTAATAAATGTTTCAAATGTTTCAAATGTTTCATTCTTATGATATTGTATCACTATAAGAACACAATTAGTCTCAAAATAGTAATTATGAAAAGGGAAACATAAAAAGGAAATGTGGCATAACAATTGTTTCCTTTTGTACAACACTGCATTCTTATGATAGTGTATGACTAGGCTATAAGAACACAATTTGTCTCAAAATAGGCTTGTAATTCTGAACAGGAAACATAAAAGTGAAATGTGGCATAACACGTGACCTACAGGATCGGCGGAAAGGCGTGTCTGGCTGGAGTGAGACCACGTGGGGGTGGGGGAGTCACTCTTGGACGAGACGCATTGCTTTCATCTTCGCTTGATGAATTCCGACGTCTTGCCATCTTCGTTCTGCCACCACGTGGTGGATATAAACACCTAGAGGTGGAAGGAGGTGGAGGAGATAGTTGAATAGGTGATGGTCCAGAGCATATGTTTGAGTAGTAGTCAGCTTCAGCTGTGTCTGCTGGATAATATTCAGATCCACTTGCTGATTGTCTTTTTTCACTTTCTTGAAAAACATAATCTTTATCTTTATCACTATCATCTATTGTAGATTCACTGTCAGTATCACTGAAATGAAGCTGAATTTGCTCATCAGTGAGAGCGCCGAGTCGACATCTACGTGCCATACTGTATAAGCATGCCCTGAACTAATAAAACTGCCGCACATAAAGTCATCACTTGAGAAAAGATGCCTGACACTTCAATAAACGTAATTATAAACCGCTAGAGGCATTTCATTCACATGGAAAAAAAATAATAATAAAACGTCATATGACGTGGTTGACCAGAGGGAGCAACAACATTAACACGTCAGGTGACGTGGTTGACCACGAACGGGTTAATAAATCAGGAATCAAGGAAAAGAACGTAGTGTGCCGTTTTCTTCCCTGACAAGCTAACGGGGGCTGAGGTCACTTGGCTGTGTGTGACTTTGACTTCTTAAACCAGCGTGAGGTAAACCTGGCGCACCTCGTTTTCTTCGGGGACGGGCGTGAGGAGGCCGTGGCGGTGATGGGCGGGCTCGTTGGGCCGCGGGAAAGGCACTTCGGCGGGCCTGGAGCGGCGCGCGAGGCGGTGCCAGGAAAGACCAAGTCCATGACAAGAGTTGACGAGGAAAATGTATGATGGCGTATGTAGCTTAGCATACGAGAGGTAACGGCGTGCGTGCGAGGTGTGTTCCTTACCTCCTCCTCCTCCAACCCCCCTCTTCCTCCTCCTTCTCTCATCCTCCCTCCAGCCTTCTCTTTCTTCCACCCTCTTTCCCTCCTCCTCCCTCCTTCAACTCTCCTCCCCTTCTCCTCTTTCCACTACCCTTCCCGCCTCCTTCTCCTTTTTTTTCCCTCCTTCTCCTCCTCCTTTCAAGCCAGCGTGAGAGTGTGACTTGTGGGAAAAAATGGTGATGGGAACTTAATATATGATGGTGTGTGATGGTAAGTGTGTTGTGATAGTGATGGTCTGAGTGTTAGCGGTGAGTTAGTGGTGAGTGAAGATGAAGGCAGGGTGATAATGGTGGTGGTGGTGGTGGTGGCGGCAGCAGTAACATTTCAGCGGTGATGGAGGCGGTGTTTGCATATAAAAGCAAGTGTTACTACTATCACAACGCCTCTTTCTCGTCCTGACAGTATAAATACCGTTTTAGTGTTGGTAAGGCATCCAGACGACCCCCTCCCCCCTCCCCTCCACAACACCTGCTTGTCACCCTTCCAGCTTCAAGAATAGAGGGAAGTAAGAGAGGAGGTAAGAGAGAAGGAAAGGGGAGGAGAGGGGTGGAGACGAGGAAAGTGGAGAGGGAAAGGGGTAAGGAAGGACATATGGAGGAGGTGAAGAAAGAGTATATGAGAGTAAGGGAAGGAGGGAGGGAGAGAGAGAGAGAGAGAGTACAAGGATAGATTAAAGAGGAGGAAGAAAGTAGCATCCAAAGAAGAGTTAGTGGTGGTGTCAGTGGTTAGTGGTGTCGGCTGTACTTCACCGCAACACACACGGGTCGTAACACATCAACTCAACACTTTGGGCGGGGAATAAAGTGGTGAAGTAAAGTGGTGATGTAAAGTGGAAATGTTCTATTAATGTTGCAACGCCACTTTATGTTCCTCTGTTCCCGTTGCTAAGGCAGAATTATTTACTCCTGCTCCTCTTCGTCCTCCTCCTCTTCCTTCTCCTCGTCTTCCTCGTCCTCCTCCTCTTCCTCGTACTCCTCGTCTTCCTTCTCCTCGTCCTCCTCGTCTTCCTCGTACTACTCCTCTTCCTTCTCCTCTTCCTTCTCCTCGTCTTCCTCGGTATGCGGGTGAATTGTTTTCACCTCAGGGAACTAGACGTCCCTGCCCTGCATAGTCTCAGGTCACCTTTGGACAAGGTGTAATACCTGATCTGTCTCCCGTGCCAGGGTCACGGTGAAGCCTCTGGGCAGCAGCAGTGGTGGATTGGACTGCAGGCAGAGGATCTCTTTATGAGACAATGGCTGGAGTTCCAGGGTCCTAGTCAGCTGGACCGTGCCTTATTATTTAGGCCTGCGGTGTAGAGGAGTGTGGCGACCTCTACACTAAAAAAAGCCTCCCTGGGAACCAGTTGTCGGTGTGAGCTCCCCGTCCCTCCCCTCTATCGACGGTACTCCCATCTCTATTCTGCATAACAGCTGGTTCTTGTTTTCTCCTGAAAGAGATGTCTTCCGTGGGCCATTTGAGGTTGTACCTCCCGGCTTCTAGGTGGAGTTTCTGAGGGTTTTTCTTATACTCAAGGAATATTTCAGTCTTTTGGTCTCTCAGGAAGGGCGTCTGATACTCTCTAGAGTTGGTGGAGAACACCTGGTGACAGGTGCCACTGGCCAGGCCTCGAAAGGGTCGCAGAGTTGGGTTAGACGTTTCGGAAAGTGGGAACGAATTGCTGGTTCCTCTCCCCCCTTGCCAGCTCTGCTCTGTGTGACTACGCCGGCCCCGTGCTATGGGACAAAACTTCGAGGACAATAGCTGAAAAGCACCGGGTTGTGAAAGTCTCTCTCGTGACCGAGGCTCAGGACAAGCGATTGGTCTTTGAGGCGTTTTCAAGACCCTGTGGGAGCGAACTCCCAGTGTTGGAGGCATCTAACACAGTATCTATTTTCCATGCACAATGTTTATACAATTCAATTTATGGTCACAATTTAAGTTATTTCGAAAGCGCTTTTAATATTTGCCCAAACTGTTAACTCGCTTAAATTTCTAACAATGCCTTCGAACCTTAAGTGTGACGTCTGTCCCGGACGTTTTGCAGCTCAGTTCTTCCAGCTGAGTAAAACTTGCCGCCTCTGCGTTCAAAGATTACATCTTCAGAAGGCTGTGACTGAATGGAAAGTCAAGCACAATGATCTTGAAAAGAAATTTGTAGCCCTTCAGGAATTTGTTTTAACTAATGTGGCAGTGACTCCACCATCGATGGTGGAGAGGCCCTCCACTGAGACTGTGGCCTCTCCAGACGACCCTCCTGCTTCACGGGAGGACGTGTTACCTGCCTCACAGGTTGACTCCCAGCCTGCCTCACAGGATAACCCCCAGCCTGCCTCACAGGCTAACCCCCAGCCTGCCTCACAGGCTAACCCCCAGCCTGACTCACAGGCTAACCCCCAGCCTGCCTCACAGGCTAACTCCCGGCCTGCCTCACAGAACAACCGCCAGCCTGCTTCACAAGCTAACTCCCAGCCTGCCTCACAGGACAACTTCCAGCCTGCCCCACTTAACGCTTCTCTTCCTGCTTCACAGGATGTCGGGTTCCAACCTGTAAGGAATGGAGCCAAACCGAAGCAGGCAACCAAGGATTTACTGACCCCCACTACCTTCAATAGGTTCCAGGTGCTGGCAGACACCATGGAGGATGAGTTCGAGACTCGCCTAGTTGGGGACTCCATGGTGCGTGGCCAGCTGGTTGAGTTCTGTGGTCGTTCATCAAACGGCCGCAGAAAACGTTACTGCTATCCAGGTGCCAGACTGGACGATATCACCGCAGCGTGCGATGATGTCACGAGAAATGCCGACCGAAACACCCTCTTTGTCATTCACGCGGGGACAAATGACGTAAAGACAACCCTTTCTGAGGAACTGCTTGAGAAATACCGCCGCATGATCAAGCAGTATAACCGTAAAACGGATGCCAGTAACATCATAATCTCAGGAATCCTCCCGAGGGTCGGTGCCGAATCTAGGTTTTACAGTAAGGCCTTCAGCACAAACAACAGACTTCAGTCCCTTTGCTCACAAGAAAACGTCCAGTTCGCTAACTTGTGGAACACTTTTTACTACGATTCAGACTTGTTCCTTCCTGATGGCATTCACTTAAACCCTGTTGGAGCAGCCCGTTTCGGGAGGCTGCTCTGTGACCAAGTGGCTCTTCGAAAGCCAAAAAACGCGGAGGCGAGAACACCAGCAGCTCCACCGTAAGGGTGCACTCAACCCGCAAAACTCCCGACTCGAATCACATTAAAGCTTGCTATGTAAACGCTCGTAGCCTACGTAACAAATTTGAAGACTTAGAAGTCCTCGCAGCTACAAATCATTATCACATCATCGGAGTCACAGAATCTTGGATAGACACTTCAAATAGAGATTTCATTGCGGAATATAGATTACCGGGTTATACCATTTTTAGTCATGAAAGAGAGAACAGACAGGGTGGAGGCGTTATCTTTTATATCCACAACTCTCTCCATCCAGTATCCGTGAAAACAGATATTATAACCAATGTAGACACGGTTTTCATTGAAATTAAAAATAAATCTCGTAAAATAGTAATTGGACTTATCTACAGACCGCCAAGGCAGACTCTTGATATCGACCACGCATTAAGTGAATTATTATTAGAAACAAGTAGCAGTTACGAGGCAGTAATTGTTGGGGATTTTAACTTGCCAGTGAAAAGATGGGGTGAACCGTTGAACTGTCATACAGGGCTCGACCTGTACACAAATTTACTAGAAAGGGATTTACATCAACACGTTCAAGAACCGACTCGAGAAAATAATATACTTTACCTTATCTTTTCAACGACAGCTGATCTAGTTAACGAAGTAAATGTTGGTCCAATTTTTAGTTCTAGCGACCACCGAACAATCACATTCAGCATCAATATGAAAGAAAGTAAAGTAACTCCTAGTAAAGAAAAGGTGCCTGATTATCAGAGAGCGAATTTCGTAAGACTCCGATCAATTCTAAATAATTCTGACTGGACTGAAATCACGGCGGAAACAGATATTGATAAATCTTGGGGGGCCTTCACCACAATATTGAACAATGCCATAAGTATATGCGAACCCTATCGTAACAGACGTTCAGCTTCTAAGAAGAAACCCAAATGGTGGAATAACGAAATTCAAAATAGCCTATCTCTTAAAAAACGCGTATACAGTAGGTACATATCATCTCAGAGCGAGGCTGACAAACTAGAGTTGGGCAGAATTCGCCGCGAAACCAAGAAATTAATAAAACGAAGCAAGAAAAATCTTGAAGAATATATAGCGGAAACAAGTAAATCTAATCCTAAAGAATTTTTCAGCTATGTAAATAATAAAAAGTCACTCACTTGTGGTATCGGACCGCTTGCTAATGAAAATGGTAACCACACGAACGATGAAAATGAAATGGCTACAATCCTAAATAACTTTTTCGCATCCGTATTTACCGACGAAGATTGTTTATCACCTCAACCGCCGGAGGTTAGAAGGACCGAAAAGATGTTAAGTGGCGTGCTCATCGTAGAAAGTGACATTTTACGCACAATTGAAAAGATTAAAGTAAGCAAAGCTCCTGGTCCAGACAAAATTACCCCTAGGGTCTTAAAAGAAATCAAACATCAAATTTGTAAACCGCTCTCCATCTTTCCTAGGTTGAGTAATTTGTCATATGAACAAAGGCTTAAAGAAGTAAATTTATTCAGCCTATCAAAACGAAGAATGCGAGGCGATCTAATAGAAGTGTTTAAAATGTTCAAAGGATTCAGTGATATTAATGCGGAAGATTACTTTACAATTGATCGATCAAATAGAACAAGAAGGAATCACAATTTGAAGATAAGTGGTAAAAGATTCTCGTCGTACGAAGCTAAACACTTCTTCTTCAATCGAGTTGTTAATGTTTGGAACTCTCTACCTTGTGATGTCGTTGATAGTACAACAGTTACGGCCTTCAAGAATAGATTAGACAAGTGTTTTGAATCCAACCAGCAACTAAGATATTATTCATTGTCGTAATAACGTTAAGTTCTTTCGAATACTGGTGTCCTTGTCCGCTTTTATCGCCCGGTTAGTGGTAGCAGTAATGGTAGTTCTTTCCTCTTTCCTACATAAATTCCATGCAGTTTTTCCATGCTGCATGGTTCTTTTTCCTTTCCTGCCAGCTTTGGCTGGAGGGATGGGGAGGTGGGGAGGAGCCTTCGCCTTTGCCGTCCTTCATCTTCCACCTTTGATTAGATAGTTAGTGTAGCTTGTCACAAACAACCTCGTAAGGACCAGCAGGTCTGCTGTTGTTTGTTCTTTCTTTGTGTTCTTCCTTCTCCTCGTCTTCCTCGTACTCCTCCTCTTCCTTCTCCTCGTCTTCCTCGTCCTCCTCGTCTTCCTCGTACTCCTCCTCTTCCTCGTACTCCTCCTCATCCTTCTCCTCGTCTTCCTCGTCCTCCTCCTCTTCCTCGTACTCCTCCTCTTCCTTCTCCTCGTCTTCCTCGTCCTCCTCCTCCTACTTCCACTTATCTGTTCCATTTAAAAGCCAACACTGCCACACTTCTCGTCTCGGCGGCAGGTGACGTTTTCGGGCAATTAAGCAGTTGGCAGGTACAGGTGTGCAGGAAGTGAAGGCTGAATGTTATTGTGGTAAAAATCTCTGGGGCGTGATGGTGGGATGGTGGTGGTGGTGACGATTGAGGTGGTGGTGGTGGTGGTGATGGCTGAGGTGGTGTTGGTGGTGGTGGTGGGTGAAGTTGGTGTTTGGGCCTTCCAATACATGTGAGGTTCTGACTTACAGCACAACACCTGGACGGATTAATTATATATTATGGGTGAGATGGGACAGGAGAGGTAGCTATTTTCTGCGTGACAACGATATTAAGTGCTCGTATACGAAGTGGGGAGTTTCTTACAATTAATAACACACACACACACACACACACACACACACACACACACACACACACACACACACACACACACACACGCTGTCTAATCCCTTGGCAAAAGCTGTCTCTCTTACACCTACTCTTCTCCCCCCCCCCCCCCCCCCCCATCCTTTACCTGCTGCCGCGTTTCTTACAAGTTGTGAGATTTACGACTTGATGCCGGACAGAGGTATCCGCCCTTTGTACCCACCCTTGTCCTCCCTCTTTACCCCCCTTTGCCTATCATCTCTACCCTCCTTTGCCCACCCTTGTACTCCCTTATCCACCATTGCCCACCCCCCCGCGCGCCCCCGTCCCCACCGTCTGTATCCACCTTTACCCTCCCTAGCCCATCCTTGTCAACCCTTGCCCCCCTCCCCCCTTATCCTCCGAAGTTCCTCAAGGGATGTCCATACATCCTCACACGAGTTGGTCTCAGCAGAAGTGTCTCGCTCGGTTCTAAAGGTTCTGAAAGTTTTTTTCAAGGGTTTCCAGAGTTTATTTTTTTCTTTGTATTCTGCCGCAGTAAATTTTAAAGTTTTGTCTCTCAAAACATTTTCTTAAATCTTTACAACACAGAGTCGGAGGGAGCAAAACTACCCTTCTCTCCCCCCTCCCTTCCCGTCCCCTTCCGTATCCTTTCCTACTCTGCCTTTCCCTACCCTCCTCTCCCCTACCCTTCCCTCCTCCCCCCCCACTGCCGGTCCGCCATGTTCTTTCCCCAAACTCGTTGTAAGTTCGTAAATGTTTCATGAGTTTGCCGCCATTTGTCGAGCCGAAAAACACTCCCGCGTCATCAAGTTGTAAATTTGCTTCGTCGTGCCGGTAATTGTTGCTTTCCTGGTGTTCTTGGTTTATGTTCCTTTAATAGCTGATGTAAAGAAAGCACACACACACACACACACGCACACGCACACGCACACACACACACACACACACACACACACATACACACACGGTCTTCAAATTTTACGGTCGAAGTCAAAGTCTGGAAGAGTTTTGTTGTCAGCTTAATGTCTCAAGTTCGTACCCAAACCATTATGAACTAATCCGAACACACACACACACACACACACACACACACACACACACACAAACACACACACACACACAAACACACAAACACACAAACACACCACACCCCCATCCCCAAAGTATCCTTGACCCCTCCACACACCACACACCCAAACACCCAAACATCACCCCCCCCCCCATCACCCCCTAACCCCACCCCCCCACAAGCGGTTCTCCAATCTTCACAGGCCGTTCTCAGACACGCCCCCGCACCGTGACGGCTCGCCAGACCCTCGAGGTGCCACTGAGTGGCCCTCGCCGTGATGTAAGTCCCGAAAAGGTGGCGTCGGGCGGAGTAATGGCGGGCCCCGAACGTCTAATGAGTGCACACGCTCCATACGGCCTTGATTTGCCTGCTGACGGAACAGTGACGACCGAATCGAGCGAGGTCTGCATTGAGTTCTCCTGACCCTCACCCTCGCTGAGTGGCGCGAGAGGGCGAGGGCTTGGCATGGCTGGAGTGTCGGTCTTCCCCTTTGGCGCGGCCTGAGCGTGTTGCCCTCAAGCCTGTGCCGCGGAGAAAAGGTGATGAAGACGAAGACGAGGAGGTGGATGAGGATGTGTGGGCACTTGGTCTCGCCCTCGATATCGCCCTCAAGAGTTGTGACGCGAGGAGAAGAGGCCGAGGACGAGGACTTGTGAGGCTTTTAAATTCATCCTCGTTGTGGCCTCATACCGTGACGATGTTCTCCCTCACACTCCAAGGCGAACAAAAAGTAGTAAAAACATGATAAAGACGAAGAAGGAAAGAGCAAAATGAAGAACACGAATGATCCAGTTTAATAAATAAGGTACGATGCTTTGATGGTGCTTCGCCTCATACTTAAAGGCGAATTGGTTAACGACAGTGGTAAGAACGACGTGAAACAGGAGATGCAAATAAGGAATGACGCAATTTGATTCAAGAAGGGGACGTTGGAGTGATGACATTTAGCCTAACACTCCAAGGCGAATATGAAACGGTAGAAATGTGATAAGAACGAAGTCATGTGATGCAAAAGGATAAAAAAAAAAAAAAATTGGCCCAGTTTATTCCAAGAAAAGAAGATGGTGGCATTGATAATATTTTACCTCATACTCTTGGGCGGATATGAATCATTAGTGATGCGACGACAACAAAGTCAGATAAATCAAGATATTGAAAACAAAAAATAATAGCGCGAGTTAACTGAAAAGATAATGATGCAGTGATGATAGCACTGGTGATATTCCGCCTCAGACTTCAAGGCGAACGAAAGGAAAGGAAGGGAAGGGAAGAGAAGAAAAGTGAGGGAAAGAAAAAGAAGGCAAGGCAAGGCAAGGCAAGGCAAGGCAAGGCAAGGCAAGGCAAGGCAAGGCATGGGAAGGAAAAGGAAGGGAAGGGAAGGGAAGGGAAGGGGAGACGGCTGGGAATAGTTCGTCAGGTATAACAAGACACCAGTTGCAATCATGTCTAATTTCGCCGCCCTGATAATGATCCAATATGTAGTTAAGGCCATACATACAAAATTTTGGGTTACATTTCCAGGAAGAGGCGTCACACTAATTAAGGTCACCTGTTTTTTTATTCACCTGTCTTGTGTCATCTTGCTTGCTTGCAACCTTCCTTAGACTGTAATTTGTTCGATTTTGTAGTGTCCTAAAATTCCTTATTTATTTACAACTTATTTCCTATATGGGACAAACTCGGTGTTCTCTTTCATTACAACGTTCATCTTCATGTTGCAATTAATATAACCTATTTAATTAGCTACCTGTGTGATCATCCTTACCTGTTGTGTTATACTTAGGTACGAAAGAGAAAGAAACACTAAAGGGAAGGAATGAAAAACAGTATTGTCATTATAAAAGCAATTTGGCAATGACTAATTTTCTTACGTTAAACGAAATATATTTTTGACGTTTTAAGACGACCGCAACTATGTGCTTAACGCCACGATCCAGTAGGTACTCATCTAATTACATCACGTGTTCTTTAATGACCAGTGTGTTAATTAATGGCCTGTTAACTTAGGTGAGACAAATACATTTTTGCATTCCCGTAAAGAATAACTGTGCAGCTAAGTTCACTCATTTATCTAATTACCAGCATAAAGATGTTACCGGCCTATTCTGCTTAATAATTTATTTGTTTATAATATATATTTGCTAATGACTTCCTATTTTTACCGGTCACATTTAGTTTCATATTTTTAAGCATAATATGAGTTGATAATTTAAAGACAAGTCAGTTAGAGAGGATGGGGAAAGAAGACAGGCTAAGAGAATATGTGAGCCAGGTAAATTTTGAGTTATTTCGGGTAGTCAAGACATTAGGCCAGGTAAAAGAGACATGTAAAAACCGGTGAGGCAGTTATATAAGTGCAAGTAATGAGACAGGGATGGTTACAGGCAGGACAGTTAGAAAAGGGAAGGTAAAAGGCAGGTGAGACAGATGAGACGGGAAGGACAGGGCTGGTTGGATCGAGAAAAGAGCAGGTAAGTGAGGCAGGTGAATGAAGGGTAAGGTAAAGGAGACACACGGGGCAGTATAGAGAAAGGCCAGGTAATAGGCCAGGTTAATGAGGCAGTTAAGTATATGTAAAAGGTAAATGAGACACGTTGGGAAGTGAAGAAAAGGTAGGTATACGAGGCAAGTGAATGAGACAGGTAAGTTTAGGTAAAATAGACACGTTGTGCAGGTATGAATAGGCAGGTAAATGAGTCGGGTGAATCAAAACCGGCAGGCAACGCCGTGGCCAGCGGCGTCGCGGCTCCCACGCCTCAACATTAACTGGCCGCCTGACGTCCCCGCGACAGGCGCCGCCCAGTGACTCCTTGCCGAGCTGTCCCGCCAGTCTGGACGAGGCTGGGCGGCGGGGAGTTTTAAAATTCATTGCTGGCTGAGAAAAAAAAAAGTTTGAGGATTGAGCGCTCAACTCTGCATGGCAACAACGTGTTTTCCTTTGCTTCTTTTGTACCTTCTGTATTTTATTTATTTCTCGTTCTGGGCGGGCCAATCCATTCGCGTAACTGATCTCAGGATAAAAAAAAAATAACAGAATGGCGATCCACATTTTGTGCAAGCCAAAATTTTACCGTTTAATTTATTTTGCCATTGGGCTGCCTCCTTCACTGTAAAAAAGTATTAGGTCGTGTTCTGTTGGCGCATCGACTATTATAAAGCCGTCTTATTAACCTTTATCAGTCACTCCATCGTCTTTTAGTTATATTCTGCAGTACAGCCGGACCTACTACTATCTTTCCATCCTACTGGCCGTTATCAACCACTCCCCTTCCTCTTATATACATTCAGCATTACAACGGTACACCCTGCAGCACACGCTCTGCCGCCGCGCCCACCATTACCCTTCCACCTTACGCATCATTCATGACATCCTATTTTATAGCTTTTCCATCACATTATAAGTAAAGCTCTCCTTGGCCCGCCACTTGGCGTCGTGTCACGTCCGTCAAGGCGTTAGACAGCCGCGAGAATATTCCAGCGGCCGTGACGGTAACACCCCAGGTAGAGGCGACACCTGGAGGCACGCGTACAGGTGTGTGTGTGTGTGTGTGTGTGTGTGTGTGTGTGTGTGTGTGTGCCGACAAGGGGCTGCACGCGGCGCCCCGGCACCCTCACAAGCCCATGCTTTGCTGGAATATGTATTTCTCCGAGCAAAGTGGGCGAGGCGTTTTGATTATGCATTGTCCTCTCGCTGTCTTATTGTGCTGCCGAGCGAGGCGCCGAACACACCATCGGATACAAGGCGGGGAATAAAGAGAAGGGAAATACTACGAACACTGCGTCGATGCAAGAGATAAAGAAAAGAAGAAACTGCTGCTTAAAACATTAATACGAGGTGAACATAGAGAGGAGTTAAAGTGATGAGAGAAATAAAAAAAATGATGATAATAGAAAAAAAATTACAAGAAAACAGACAAATAAAAAGGTATAGGTTGTCATAAGGAAAAAATGGATATGAAAAATAATCACACGCAAAACAAGTTACAGAAAGTTAAAGAAAAATGTAATGAGAATGAAAAAGAATCACATACATTAAAGTAACTGAGTGATGCTGTTACGAAAAAAAACGAAAGATGAAGGATGAAGACACTCACATGGAAATTGCTGCAGAATGAAGTTGGAATGCAAATAAAACGGTTATGAAGAAAAAGAGGGACAGGTGAAAAGAAACAAAAAAAAGTTTGAGGAAGATGCCGGCACCTGGAAATATAGAAAATAAAGCGAAAGTAAATACATAAAAAGCTTCGGACTGATGCTGGAACACAGGAAAAAAAGCAAAGGAGAAAATAAATAAAATAGAGATGAAAATATTCACAGGCAAAAATTGAGTGAAAGACGCCGGCGTGTTGATGTAAAGAAAACTGACTGACACTGAAAAATCAAGAAAGACGCTGGGCACAAAGATAAGAAAAAATACTAACGACGCGAACACAGAGCAAGGTGGAAGTGGAACAAAGAAAAAAAAATGTAAATAATCAAAGCGACGCAGAAGTTGAAAAAAAGAAGAAAAAAAAAAACAGATAAAAACACCAAAAAAGCTACAATCATATACGAGAGGATAGAGAGGAGTAAAAAATATAAAACAAACACAAAAAATGATCATAAACGAACTTAAGCATAAAAAAAGAAAAAAAAGAGTGAATTGTTATGCCTCAAAAAATACAACAAAGGAAAAGGAAGATAAAAACAACTATTTGAAAGCTAAGGTACACGCGAGGAAATAAAATAGAATAAAAATGAGCTGAGTGAAAGCCTTACACACACACACACACACACACACACACACACACACACACACACACACACACACACACACACACACACACACACACACACACACACACACACACACACACACACACACACACACACACACACACACACACATTGATTGGCTATTGGTTCTACATTCTGAAGTCTGAAGTTCTTTATTGAAAGTAGCAAACATTCCTGTCTTTTCTTACTTCACTATTTTATTGATTATTCGTTTTTTTCATGTTTGCTTTAACTTTTCTTTCTTTTCTTGAATTTATTCACACACACACACACACACACACACACACACACACACACACACACACACACACACACACACACACACACACACACACACACACACACACACACACACACTCACAAACACAATTCCCCCACCAACACACACACATCACACAAGTACCGTGCCACAAGCATAAATCACGCCGCATGCAGGATGACAGACACAGGCGGGGAAGGCAGCGAGAAAACAGGCGCCAAGTGAGATGGTGTGCGGGGCGGCGGCGGTGGGTTGAGGGAGGAGCTGGTAATCAATGGGGAGTTTACGAGTGAGGCGAGGCAGGTGAGGAGGGAGGGTGAGAAGAGGTGTGGAATGGTGAGCAAAGGAACGGGGAGGTAAATAACTGTGTGGAATGATGAAGGGAGGGAAGCAGAGGTAAGGAAAGGTACGCGGATATTTGCAGAGGTGAAGGAAGGTGTGGACTAGTAAGGAAAGGTGCGAGGAGATTGGCAGCAATGAGGAAGCATGAGGGAAGGCGAGAAAATTGACGAAAGGCGAAGGTGAGGAAAACGCAAAGGAAATGTGGAAAGGTGAAGGAAGGTGAGGATGGGCACGATGAGGCTTGGAAGGGTGACGATACGTGAGAGAAGTAGAGAAAAATGAGAAAAGGTAAAGAAAGGTGAGGAAAGGTACGGAGAATAAAGGTGAGGAAAAGGCTACAAAGGTGATGAAAGGTGAGAGACCAGAGGAAAAGTGAGGGAAAGGAGGAAGTATGAGGAAAGGTCATGTATGGTTAATAAGGACAAGGACACACGAAGGGTAGAGTGGACCGAGGCACTTTCAGGCAACTTCGAGGCTTTGTGGAGTGACGCGAGCGACGGCGTGTTACTCTGCTGTACTTTCTGACTTATAGGGAAGAAGATAAGAGGTTTGGGAAAAGGTATACACACTCCTGCTTCTTCCTCTTTCTCCTCCTCCTCCTTCGCCTCGTCCTCGTCCTCCTTTTCAGTCTCCACCTTCTTCTCCTCCTTGTCCACCTCCTCCTCCTCCTGCTACTACTACTTCATTTTACTTTACGTGTCAAGACATAGAGAGGGGAAGATGATAGGCTGTGAAGAAGAATGGACACTTCTACACCACCACCAACAACAAAAAACTACTACACAGCAATAACAACTATTTCTGCTGCTACTATTCCTTCTTTCAGAGTCAAAAAGTTGTATATGTAATGTTATGGTGTCCTGTGTTCCTGAGTGTACAGAGAGACAGACAGACAGATAGACAGACAATCAAACAGACACAGACACTGGCAGATAGATAGTGAGAGAGAGTATTGAGTAGAGGAATAAAGGAAGGAAAGGAAAAGGGCAGGAATTCTGCACGATAAAAATGGCAAATGCATTATGAAAGTTATGTTGAGAGGGTGAAGAGGGGAGAAAGAGCGATAGGTAGATATAGATAGATTAGACAGATAGATACACACACACACACACGCACACACACAAAGAGAGAGAGAGAGAGAGAGAGAGAGAGAGAGAGAGAGAGAGAGAGAGAGAGAGAGAGAGAGAGAGAGAGGCATATAAATAGAAGAAGACATTAAAAAGACACAGATATACAACCAGAAAGACAGTGACATAGAATTAAGAAAATAATGAAACATTAGTGACAAAATGAGATATCCCTCACAAAAAACGTGGAATCAAAACAAAATTAATGAGGAGGAAAAAATATAAAGTGAGCATTAGAAAAATAGGATAATTAGGACACGCAATGAAATGTGGACACTAAAAAAAAGAGGAAGAGAAGAAAAAATACTCAATGCGATATGAAAGTAAAATAAGAAAACAGAAAAGTGAACAATGTTGATATAAAATGAAAAAAAAGAAACTCGGGGAAAGACAAGGAAAAAAATAACAACGAAAATGAAACAGTAGGAATATAACTATACACCAAATGACCACAAAGTTGAACGGGTAAAATGTGGAGAGGAAAAGAAAAAATATATATAATAAATTGTAAAGGAAAAGAAAAAACTAAAAAAAAAAAAATGTAGATTGTAAATGTCGAAAGAGAATGAAAAATGCAAATACGAAAAAGAAGACTGAAGGAACATGAAATTAGAAAACAAAACAAAGTGGAAAGTTAAGAAGAGGAAAAAAACTGGATAGGAACTTTAAGGAAACGGAAAAGAAAAACTGAGAAAATTATATAATGGAAGAAACAAAAACAAAATACAAATTAGAAGAGCAGAGGAACATGACACGTAAAAAGCTAATTAAGTGGAAAGGTAAAAAAAAATACCTGAAAGAAAATAGAGGAAAAAAATACATCGAAAAAGAATAATCAGTGAAAGAAAGACAATAAGAAAATACGACACAGAAGACAAGAAGAAAAACTTGATGTTTAAAAGAAAAGAAAGAAAATTATGAAAGAAAATAAAACGAAAATGGAAAAATGGCACCAAAAAAATACGGAAGAACAGACCATAAAAAAAAAACTAGAAATTAAAGACCTAAGAAAGTCAAGTGAAGAGTTAAATGAAGAGGGAAATATGACAAAGTAAAATAAAACAGAAGCAAATGAAAAGAGAACGATTTCATGTGCGTATTCTTACCTTCATTTATTTTGTGGTTGCTGACCGACTTCAAACTCTTACCTGGGAAAAAGAAAAAAAACAATATTATTTGACTCGTCCAGGTAAAGGACGGAGGAAAAATACTTCCACACCAGCTGAGCAAACAGTAAATATGAAAAAAATACAAAGAAAATCACAAAAAAAATAATTCAGTAATGGATCTGTTCAGGAAAGGTGAGAAGAAAAGGGTTGGAAAACTCCCTTAGGACCAAGAAAGACAAAAATGAGAAAAAACAAACAATATAACAAAACAAAACAAATGTAATAAACCGAAGCAACACTAGTTTAATGAGTATTTTGTTAACTTAAATCATCAGGGAGAACCAACATAAACAGAATTAGTTCCAAAAATGGATGAAAAAAAAAGAAAATTAACAAATGAAGGAAAGAAATATAAGTAGGATGACAAAAATAGGAAGAATATCATTACGAATATCAGGGAAAAATGAAAATACGAAAAAATGAGAAGAGGAAAAAGATACTAATACAACCCGCAAGAACACAGCACGTAGCATGGAAACAACAAAAAGCACAAGAAAATCAGTGAATAGAAAGAAAGAGTAAATGTAAAACGGAAAATAAGAAATATAATACAATGGGATAAAAAATAAACAACGTAGGAAGAGATAAAAAGATAAACAAGAAAGTGAAGGGAGCTTAAGGAATAAAAAAGACAGGAATATAAATAAAAAGTGGAAATAGCTAAAACAAGAAGCCAGAAATAAATATAAAAAAAAACAAGGAGAGGACAATAAAGAAAATGGAAGGTGAAGAAAACAGGAGGCACAAAGAAGTCCCCGAGTAAGACAAAGTTAGAAGAGGAAGATAAAGGCGAGGAGAAAGTTACCACGGAAGGAGAAAAAAAAGAGAAAGAACTAAGAAGAAAGTGAAGTCCAAATGAATGCACAGAGAGAGAGAGACAACAACTGGAGGAGGGAAATAGGAAGGCACAGTGCGAAGGAAGAGAGGAGGAGGAGGAGGAGGAGGAGGAGGAGGAACACAAGGAAAGAACAAACAACAGCAGACCTGATGGTCCTTATGAGGCTGTTTGAGACAAGCTACAATAACTATCTAATCAAAGGTGGAGGATGAAGGACAGCAAAGGCGAAGCCCCCCCCCCCCCATCCCTCCAGCCAAAGCAGGCAGGAAAGGAAAAAGAACCATGCAGCAAGGAGAAACTATGAAAAGGAAAGAGGGAAGAACTACCATTACTCTTACCACTAACCGGGCGATATAAATGGACAAGGACACCAGTATTAGAGAGAACGTAGCGTTATTACGTCAATGAGTTATATAGTAATTGCTGTTTTGGATTCAAGATACTTGTCTAATCTATTCTTGAAAGCCGTAACTGTTGTACTATCAACGACATCACAGGGAAGAGAATTCCAAATATTAACGACTCGGTTGAAGGAGAAGTGTTTGGCTTGGTGCGACGAAAATGTGATTTCTTTTTGTTCTATTTGATCGATCAATTGTAAAGTAATCTTCCGCATTAATATTACTGAATCATTTAAACATTTTAAACACTTCTATTATATCGCCTCGCATTCTTCGCTTTTACTTCTACATTTACTTATTTAAGCCTTTGTTCATAAGATAAATTTTTCAACCTAGGAATTATTTTTATTACTTTCCGTTGAACCTGTTATAACTTTTCTATGTCTTTTCTGTAATAGGGAGACCAAAACTGTACACAGTACTCTAGATGGGGTCGAACCAGCGAGGAGGAGAAGGAGGAGGAGGAGGAGGAGGAGGAGGAGGAGGAGGAGGAGGAGGAGCAGGAGGAGGAGGAGGAGGAGGCGAAGGAGGAGTAGGAAACCCTGAGGCTGACAGGTACACGCCAAACGCCTTAACACATTAATTTCTGTGTAAATTGAAAACTGGAAACATGCCTCGGCAAGACGAGGAGAAAGAAGAAACGCGAGAGGCGGGGTGAAAACATGGACACGTGGAGGAGCAGGCGACGGGAAAAAAAACATTAACCCATGAGGAGGCTGCCTGTGTAGGGATTCAATAAATGCTTGCTGGAATTGAAATTGTTAAGGATCTTGCAAACCTGCATATTGGTTGGGTATTACCGCAGATATCTTTTCAGGTACGAAAAAGGTGAGTAATTTATATATAAAGAAGTTAGTAGTGTGACTTAAGAAGGGGGAGAAGGAGCGTGAAAAAGAGG
>NC_066509.1:25210503-25213758 GCF_024679095.1 Eriocheir sinensis | reverse complement strand
AAAAGGAGGATGTCATATTTGTGGTTGACAGTTTGACACTAAATAAATAAAATAATAATAATAATAATAATAATAATAATAATAATAATAATAATAATAATAATAATAATAATAATAATGATAATAATAATAATAATAATAATAATAATAATAATAATAATAATAATAATAATAATAATAATAATAATAATATAAGAAAAATTATAGTAACTAATGTAATAATGTACGACTAGCAATTAGGAAATGTCTTCTCTCTCTCTCTCTCTCTCTCTCTCTCTCTCTCTCTCTCTCTCTCTCTCTCTCTCTCTCTCTCTCTCTCGTCAAACTATCCAACACAATGTCAACTGAACCTTTGTTGTTCTAATTAATACTCGACTGGGGCTGGCCAGGAGGAAGAAGAGGAGGAGGAGGAGGAGGAGGAGGAGGAAAAGAAGGAGGAGGAGGAAAAGTATAAGGAAGAGGAGAAGAGGTAAGAGTGAGAGGCAGGCACACAAGAAAGACAAGAAGTGTGACAACGATGATGATGATGATGATGATGATGATGAGGAGGAGGAGGAGGAGGAGGGGAAGGAAA
Organism: Eriocheir sinensis; assembly: GCF_024679095.1. Classification (NCBI taxonomy): domain Eukaryota; kingdom Metazoa; phylum Arthropoda; class Malacostraca; order Decapoda; family Varunidae; genus Eriocheir; species Eriocheir sinensis. The sequence continues at coordinate 25,213,184 of NC_066509.1, read as the reverse complement.
AAATAGCAAATGAAGGAAGAAAGGGCATCTAAAAGTTAATTAGGAGTTGGAGGAATGAAAATAAGTGACGAATAACATTTCTGAAAGACTGAAAAATAAGACGCAGAAGAATATTTTGTTCTTAATTAATTAATTAAGGTGGCAGAAAAATTAAAACTACGATATATATAGATTTTAGTAAAGAATTCGACAAGGTTTCTCACCATCGTATGTTACTAAAGAGAGAGAGAGAGAGAGAGAGATTTAGGAGTCTTAGTGAGGTCTGATCTCCGTCCAAGAAGTACACTGAGGCTAAGAATGGCAGAGTTTACTTTCAGGAAGCGTAAGCAATAGAAGCGCTGAAATCACCCTCACTCTGTACTCATCATTAGTCAAATCTCATCTCGATTGTGCCGTTCAGTTCTCGTCTTACTACATAATGGACATCAAGGTGTTAGAATCTGTGCAGAGGTGATGACAAAAAAATATTCACGGGTTGAGAAACTTGTCTTATAATGACAGACTAAATGTATAAATTTACATGCTCTTGAAAGGCGAAGGGTGCGAGGAGACTTGATCGAAGTTTATAAACGGATGAAAGGCTTTAATAAGGGGGATATTAATAAGAATCTGACGGTAAGAGAGCTGGGTAGGGCACGCAGTAATGGGTTATGTTGGAAACTCATTAACTAAGATAAGATCAAGTGCTGGAATGGAGAATGAGGGAGCAGGGGTTGGCAGCCGTGTTGTGAGTGGTGATATGAGAGATGCCGACAAGATATTAATAGACAAGTTCATGGTTAGGTTTACAGGAGCTGCCTTGTATAAGCCTAATGGCCTCTTGCAGACTCTTATGTTCTTTAGTAAGAAGAAGAAGAAGAATGAGGGAAAGAAAGAAATAGAAGGAGAGAGAGAGAGAGAGAGAACGTGGCCCATAATTCAATATTTCAATTTCGTGCGTAATGACCAAGGCGGCAAATGTTAATAAGGACTCCACAACACACACACACACACACACACACACACACACACACACACACACACACACATATCATGCAACCAGACTTTTTGTTTGGGTTTCTAAATTAAAATAAAGGAACAGAAATTGATAAACTAAAGATCCGTGTGGCATTACTGAAAACACTTGCACACCAGGCTGCTACCACGCAATCTGATCAAGGAGAGAACCTTTTAACCCTCCGCCAGACCGAATAACACCACGGAATGAAGTTATCGCGGCGGCACCAAAATACTGGGAGGACGTGAGTCAGTGTTAGTCAGCGTTGCCAGATTATCGTATTCACCACATTTTATTTACTACTTTTAAGCCACAAACTCTCGTACCTACACACATAACGATAGAAAATTGAAGTTAGCGTTAAAAATCCTATTTATTGATGTTTGTTTGTTTGTTTTCGTTATAGTTATCGGTCAGAAACAACGAAAATGCAGAGATGTGTACGATAATTTGGCAACGCTGGTGTTAGTCCCACGCACTCGCCTTCCTCCGGCCTAGCTCCTGCGTGTTTGTCACTACGGAGGAAGGATCTGAAGCAACGAAGTGATCAAGGACAATATTTATGCGTTTACTTACAGGTTTGCATTACCAGATTACAAAAGACTAATTGAATTAATACAACAATTGCTGAAAGTTTCATAAGTATTAGTGTCCAAATATCCGGGTGGGTACAATGGAGATACTGAGGAAACACTACATGGTATACGGGGTGAGTTGCCAAGGCACTGGACACAAGAGTAATAACCTAAAAAAAATATGTTGGAAAAAATGGTTCGTGTGTGTGTGTGTGTGTGTGTGTGTGTGTGTGTGGCGGGCGAGACAAACGAGTGACTTAGGGACAAGATGGGGCTGTTAGAGGGAGCAGGCGGAACTGGCGTCAGGGTATAAGTGGAAAAGTCTTACTTTTGACCCTAAGATTATTACACGGGCTCTAGGGAAATTAAGAGGGAATGGGCGAGACTCAGACCCTACCTGTCTGAGGGCACAGACGGAACTGGCATCAGCTTGACACAAGGTAGAAGTGGAAATGTTTTACTGAGACACTCAAACTATCAGGCGGGGTTTTGGGAGAGTAGCAGGGAATGAACGAGGCTCACTTCCACCTGTGTGAGGGAGTAGACGGGACTGTCGTTGGAGCCGTTCCGTCACCCCCTCAGCGGGAACGAGTGTCTGAATGTGCGGCGGGGCATGAGGGACACCGAGTTACAACGGTTTTCACAAAATATTCTGCATATATTGAAGACTGGGGGATGAGGGTGTGACGTTATAGTTAATATTACTTTAGTTGGTGACTTAAAATTTAGTTTGGCATACTAAAATGAAGACAGATTGAAAGATGAGACACCTCAGGATTTGTCTGGACAGCGGGGGATGAGGGGGGAGGGGGGAGGAAGGATTCTTGAGGGAAAAGATAAGCGATGTAATGTTAAGGCTTGGATGTCGCAAGTTCCGAAAAAACTATAAGGCGAAAACGTAATTTTGTAGGGGTGACTATAAAAAATATTCCTATTTGAATTTTTTTTTACTTCACCACTGAATATAACGGATACGTTTATGTGACGTTATAATTTTTGTTGGATTATTTATACGAAATTCTTGATGTGCGGGTGGCAAAAAAAAATGCAGCCTTGGAGTATGCCAGCATTTTATTTCCTCGAGACGCCAAACGGTAAGGAAGGACAGA
>NC_066509.1:25175503-25205503 GCF_024679095.1 Eriocheir sinensis | reverse complement strand
GAATGAGAAAAAGAAATAAAGAAAAAAGAATGAAAGAAAAGAAGGGAAAGAAACAAAGAATTAATGAATGAGTAAAGGAAGGAAGGAAGGAAAGAAAGGAAGAAGAAAAGAAAGAAAAAAGAAAGAAAGAAAAAAAGAAAAGACAAAGAGAGAAATAATGAAAAAGAAAGAGGAATGAAAGAATGAAAGAAACAAAGAATTAATGAATGAATAAAGGAAGGAAGGAAGGAAGGAAAGAACGGAAGAAAAAAGAAAGAAAGAAAAAAAAGGAAAGACAAAGAGAGAAATAATGAAAAAGAAAGAGGAATGAAAGAATGAAAGAAACAAAGAAAACAAGCGAACAAACACACAAGCCATTCCGTCATACCTTAATCTCACATCAAATTCTTTCCATTTTTATCAAACAAAAATAAAACAAAAGCCGAAACCAACGATTGACTTGAAAGATAAAACAAAAAAAAAAGGAAAGAAAATGTAGGAAAGTATAAAATAACCTTTCACTAATCCGTAAGTCGTTTTTTCTCTATAATTTCCAGCGCTATAAATTTCATACTGGAAAGATTTTTTTTTTTTCGATGATAAATTTTTACCTTTCATGAATTATTTGCGAGGTTACAATTTTTTGCCTTCAAGAATTAAGACTTTTTTTTAGGTTTTTTCATCAGATTATAAATGCTTGTTTGGAAAAATGTCGACATAATATTATTTTTACTAACTGAACTCATACTAACAGACGTCTACGGCAGTTAATATATATAACCATTTTTTTCGTTGGCTTTCATCTTTTCAAAACAACAGAAAAATATTAAACGATTGTAATGGAGAAAAAAAAGAGCAACCAGACAACAGCTGAAGCTTTTATTTCAAACTGCACAAAATCCATGAACTTTTAAAGAAGGGAGCCGGATCTCACAGACACACAAAAAATATACAGAATACATTAACCGCACACACTTTACCTGTACGACCTACTTCAGAGGTGTAGGGAAAAGCAGGTGTGATGATAATGATGATGATAATAACAATAATAATGATAGCAATAACAACGGTTTGATTCCTTACATTTCTGCTGTAAAATTATATATCATGAATTGTGTTTCTGGTTTACCATGAATCACCACGATAATAATGATAATAATAATAATAATAATAATAATAATAATAATAATAATAATAATAATAATAATAATAATAATAATAATAATAATAATAATAATAATAATAATAATAATAATAATAAGAATAAGAATAAGAAGAAGAAGAAGAAGAAGAAGAAGAAGAAGAAGAAGAAGAAAAAGAAGAAGAAGTTGATGATGAAGATAAAGAAGATGAAGAAGAAAAAGAAAATGAAGAAGAAAAAGAAAATGAAGAAGAAAATGAAGAAGAAGTAGAAAAAGAAGATGATGATGATAATGATGATGATGATGTAAATAATGAAGAAGAATGAGAACACGAGTCGAGTAGAAAACACGATACATACTTAACGACCAATAAACTCTAATGACGCAGATGTTGAGGCGAAATAAATAAACAACGTGTGCAACAAATTCCCATCCTTTGCCCTGAACCTTCCTAATAATACACAAGCGAAAGGAATATGAAGGAAATGAACGAAAATATATAATGATTTGGGGAAGAAGAGCAACATTTTTCTCCACTCTACGCTCCTTCACTTTGCTTCCCTTTAACTTCCCTTTTTCTTCATTTTTATATTTTTTTTTCTCTTCCTTTTCTTTTTTCTTTTTTTCTCTTCCCTTCCCTTTTTTTCTCCTCCCTTCCCTTTTTCTTCATTTTTATATTATTCTTTTTCTCTTCCCTTTTTCTTTATTTTCTCATCCTTCCTTTTCTTTATTTTATATTATTTTTTCTCTTCCTTTTTCTTTTTTCTCCTCCTTCCTTTTCTTCATTTTATATTATTCTTTTCTCTTCCTTTTTCTTTCTTTTTCCTTCCTTCCTCTTTCTTTTTTTATTATTTTTCTCTTCCCTTCCCTTTTTCTCTTTTCTCTTCCCTTCCCTTTTCTTTTTTTTCTCTTCCCTTCCCTTTTTCTCTTTATTTTCTCTTACCTTCCCTTTTTTTTCCCTTCCCTTCCCATTTTTCTTCATCTTCATATTATTTTTCTTCTCATAATTTTCGTGATACGGCAAAAGAACATAAAGCCGAGCGCAATACACAGAAGAATATGACCTTCTGCAATAGTTTCTCCGGTGTAAGTTTCTTTTCTGTGGTCATTATTCTCTTCATGTTATTTTTTTTCTTATTTATTTCCGTAATAAAAAATAAAACAAATGCGAGTAACATAAGGGAAAATATATGAACGTTTCTGCAGTAGTTTTTCTCCACGTAAGTTCATATTTCCTTTTCTTTGGGTATTTTTCCCTTCATGTTATTTTTTTATCTCTGTTAATTTCCGTTACATTGCTCAGAGAAAACAAACACAAGATCAGTATACATATATATGAAGGGTATTTTGTCATTATTTCCTTCTCTGTGCGTCTATCTCTTTTTCTATGGTCATCTTCATGTTTTTATAATTGTTTCCTTGTCTACTTTGCGTTATAATACTCAAAGGAAATAGATACAAAAAATATCCGAAAATATGAAAGATTTGTCATAATTTCCTTCTCTGTGCGTCTATCTCTTTTTCTATGGTCACCTTCATGTTTTTATAATTGTTTCCTTGTCTACTTTGCGTTATAATACTCAAAGGAAATAGATACAAAAAATAAACGAAAAATATGAAAGATTTGTAATAATTTTCTCCTCTGTGCGTCTATCTCTTTTTCTATGGTCATCTTCATGTTTTTATAATTGTTTCCTTGTCTACTTTGCGTTATAATACTCAAAGGAAATAGATACAAAAAATATCCGAAAATATGAAAGATTTGTAATATTTTTCTTCTCTGTGCGTCCATCTCTTTTCTATGGTCACCTTCATGTTTTTATAATTGCTTCCTTGTCTACTTTGCGTTATAATACTCAAAGGAAATAGATACAAAAAATATCCGAAAATATGAAAGATTTGTAATAGTTTTCTCCTCTGTGCGTCCATCTTTTTTTTATGGTCACCTTCATGTTTTTATAATTGCTTCCTTGTCTAATTTGCGTTATAATACTCAAAGGAAAGAGTGCAAAAAATAAACGAAAAATATGAAAGATTTGTAATAATTTTCTCCTCTGTGCGATCAGCTTTTTTTTTATGGTCATCTTCATATTCATATCGTTGTTTCATATGTTATTTTTCATTATGAAGCTCAAAAAAGACAAAAAAATGGGAGAAATACACAAAACATATGAGTGTTAGTAGTAATTCCCTCTTCCCTTCGTTTGTATCTACTTTCTACCGCCCTTTAACTCTCACATTATAATCTCCTCTTTTATTTTCGTTATGAGGCAAAAAAATATATATGAGAGAAAGAAACGAAACTATATGAAAGTGTTGGTAATGATTGTCTCTTCTCTTCGTTCATATCTACTTTCTAATGGTCACTTTCATCTTCACATTATCATTTCCCCTTTTATTTTCGTTATGAGGCAAAAAATATATATATGAGAGAAAGAAACGAAGCTATATGAAAGTGTTGGTAATGATTCTCTCTTCTCTTCGTTCATATCTACTTTCTAATGGTCACTTTCACCTTCACATTATTATTTCCTCTTTTATTTTCGTTATAAGGCAAAAAAATATATATGAGAGAAAGAAACGAAACTATATGAAAGTGTTCGTAATGACTGTCTCTTCTCTTCGTTCATATCTACTTTCTACTGGTCACTTTCACCTTCAAATAATAGCTTCCTTTATTCATTTTCGTAATAATAAACAAAGGAAACAAATAAGAATGAAAAAACGAAAAAAAAATTAAAGTATTGGTAATGATTCTCTTTTCCCTTCGTTCATATCTACTTTCTGCTGGTCACTTTCACCTTCAAATAATAGCTTCCTTTATTCACTCTCGTTATAATGAACAAAGGAAACAAATAAAAATGAAAAAAACGAAAAATATGAAACTCTAAATAATTGTTCTCTCTCCCTTTCGCTGCACCTCCGTTTCTCGATCACCTTCCCATTCATATAATTCTCCCTTCTATTCATTTTCATTACATTGCTCAGAGAAAACAAACTAGAGGGAAAAAAAATATATGATACTAATAATTCTCTCCTCCCTTCGTTAAGTCTCCCCTTTAATTAACGCTCAACTTCACCTTCATATTAGTATTCATTTATCAATTTTCGTTAAGCAAATAAGAGAGAAAGAAACGAAAATGTATAAAATTCTGCGTAATAAATCTACATTTCTCTTCCCTTTGCTGAGTTTCCCCTCTTTTACTCTTTATCTTCAAATTATTTTCTTCTATTTATTTTCGTTTAATGCTCAAAGGAAACGAGGAAGAGCGAAGATATATAAAACTCTTGGTAATGCGTAAATCTCTCTTTCTTTCGTTCAGTTTCCCCTTGTTACGGATTACCTTCACCTTCAAATTACTTTCTTATTTTCGTTATAATGCTCAACGGAAACAAATAAGGAGCGAAGAAAACGAAAACATATAAAACTCTAGTAATACGTAAATCTCTTATTCCCTTCGTTCAGTTTCCCCTTCAACTTCCCATTCATCGCCAGTACAAATAATCGTTTTCTCTCATCGTTATAATGCTGAAAAAACATATACCAGTGAAATAAACGATGATATACGATACGCTTCGATACGGATAATGACGATTCTCCTCTCTCTTCGTTCACACTCCTCTGTCAACGCTCACACACAAGAAATTATCGCTTGCTGTGTTTAATCTTCGTTACAATAATCCAAGCGGAGAAGTACGAGAGGAACGGACGATGCTATGTGGAAAATTGAAGTCAGTGTTGTTAGACGCTTCCGCCTCTCACATCAAACATTTATAAAGGCCGAAGAGGAGATCAATCGAGTTGTAATGAAGAATTCTTTTAGGTTCACGGTACAGAGGAAGAGTCAAACTACCACCAGGGATATAAAACTACATCACCTGTCACATCAACTATCTATAAGGCCCAAAAAGGAGATCAATCGGGTTCTAATGAGCATTCTTTTAGGTTCACGGTACAGAGGGAGGGTCAAACTACCACCAGGGATATAAAACTACATCACCTGTCACATCAACTATCTATAAGGCCCAAAAAGGAGATCAGTCGGGTTCTAATGACCATAATTTTAGGTTCACGGTACAGAGGGAGGGTCAAACTACCACCAGGGATATAAAACTACATCACCTGTCACATCAACTATCTATAAGGCCCAAAAAGGAGATCAGTCGGGTTCTAATGAGCATAATTTTAGGTTCACGGTACAGAAGATGGATCAAACTACCACCAGGGCCATAAAGCTACCCATGGAAATACCCACAAATTACATCACCTGTCACATCAACTATCTATAAGGCCCAAAAAGGAGATCAGTCGGGTTCTAATGAGCATAATTTTAGGTTCACGGTACAGAAGAAGGGTCAAACTACCACCAGGGTCATAAAGCTACCCATGGAAATACCCACAAATTACATCACCTGTCACATCAACTATCTATAAGGCCCAAAAAGGAGATCAGTCGGGTTCTAATGAGCATAATTTTAGGTTCAAGGTACAGAAGAAGGGTCAAACTACCACCAGGGTCATAAAGCTACCCATGGAAATGCATACAAACTCCTACGAAAGCCTTGTCAAATATCTATACTAAGGCGGCGAGATCCCCAGTAATATGACCTTTAGCGTCCATTCCCGCCTCCGTTCGCTCAGTCCCCCTTTTTAATGATGACTTTTACACGGGCAGCCAAACAAGGAAGTGGAGGATTGATAACACAACGCATCCCTCGCCCTTTCCTCGTCCAATGAAAAGATTATGATATACCGCTCTCTTGCGCGCGCTCTCGCTCTCTCTCGCTCTCTCCTCTCTCTCTCTCTCTCTCTCTCTGTTTAATGCATTACTTAAGCACATTCAGATCCCCTTCATTTATATATTTGTCTAGTCCGTCAGCCGAACAATTCATTAATCACCCAGCAAGGCGGTCAGGCAGTCAGTCAGTCAACCACTCAGTCAGTCAGCCAGCCAACCAGTCAGTCAGTCAACCACTCAGTCAGTCAGCCAGCCAACCAGTCAGTCAGTCAACCACTCAGTCAGTCAGCCAGCCAACCAGTCAGTCAGTTAACCACTTTGTCAGTCATATATTCAGCCAGTAAATCACTCAGTCAGTCAGTCATCTAATCAGTCAGTTATTTAGTCAGTCAGCCAATCAAAACATTCAGTCAGTCAGTCGCCCATTTAGTCAACCAATCAGCAAATCAAGCAACAAGTCAGTCAGTCAGTCAGCCAGCCAGTCAGTCAGCCAGTCATCAGCACCCCGGATAGCTCTATCAGGCTTAAGCCGGATGTGCGGGAAGGGAAAGGGCCCGAAGATAAAAGTTAGAGTAATAAATAGAGCGATTGTGCGCGTGCTGGCGTGGCCGTGGCTGTGGCAGTAGTAGTGGCAGTAGTAGTAGTAGCAATAGTAGTAGTAGTAGTAGTAGTAGTAGTACTAGTAGCAGTAGTAGTAGTAGTAGCATTCTTACGGTTTCTATCCTTCTCTCTGTTCCTTTATCTCCAGTTTCCTTTCCGGCCGTTCTATCTCTGCTGTGGTAGACGGTCACTGCTCTTCCCCTAAACCTATCAACAGTGGCGTTCCACAGGGCTCTGTCCTATCACCCACTCTCTTCCTGTTATTCATCAATGATCTTCTTTCCATAACAAACTGTCCTCTCCACTCATACGCTGACGACTCCACCCTGCCTTATTCAACTTCTTTCAACAGAAGACCATCACAACAGGAATTACATGTCTCAAGACTGGAGGCTGCAGAGTGCTTAACCTTAGACCTTGCTATTATTTTCGATTGGGGTAAAAGGAACCTGGTGTCCTTCAATGCCTCAAAAACTCAATTTCTCCACCTATCAACTCGACATAATCTTTCAAACACCTATCCCCTATTCTTCGATAATACTCAGCTGTCACCTTCTTCAAAAATAAATATCCTCGGTCTATCCTTAGCTCAAAATCTCAACTGGAAACTTCACATCTCCTCTCTCACTAAATCAGCTTCCTTGAGGTTGGGCGTTCTGTATCGTCTCCGCCAGTTCATCTCCCCCGCGCAGTTGCTATTCATTTACAGGGGTCTTGCCCGCCCTCGTATGGAGTATGCATCTCAAGTGTGGGGGGGCTCCACTCACACAGCTCTTCTGGACAGAGTGGAGTCTAAGGCTCTTCGTCTCATTAGCTCTCCTCTTACTGATAGTCTTCTACCTCTTAAATTCCGCCGCTATGTTGCCTCTCTCTCTACCATCTATCGATATTTTCACGCTAACTGCTCTTCTGAATTTGCTAACTGCATGCCTCCCCCTTCCCGCGGCCCCGCTGCACACAACTTTCTACCCTTGCTCATCCCTATACTATCCAAACCCCATATGCAAGAGTTAACCAGCATCTTCACTCCTTCATCCCTTACACTGGTAAACTCTGGAACAGCCTTCCTTCATCTGTATTTCCTCCTGCCAATGACTTGTCCTCTTTCAAGAAGAGTGTATCACGACACCTCTCCACCCGAAATTGACCTCTCTTCTGGCCACTCTATTTTCTGTTGTTGGGAGCGGCAAGTAGCGGGCTTTTTTTATACACTGTTTTTGTTGCCCTTGAGGCGGCTCTTTTGCTGTAAAAAAAAAAAGTAGTAGAAGTAGTAGTAGCCAGTCATTGGGGGGCTGGAGCCAATGAATTGCTTTGTGAAAGACTATGAGAAAAGACACCGCTCACAACGCAACTCTAATGGATGGAGGCCGTAGTAAAAAAAAAAAGTAGTAGTAGTAGTAGTAGTAGTAGTAGTTATAGTTGTTGTTGTTGTTGTTTTTGTTGTTGTTGTTGTTTTTGTTGTTGTTGTTGTTGTTTTTGTTGTTGTTGTTGTTTTTGTTGTTGTTGTTGTTGTTTTTGTTGTTGTTGTTGTTGTGTTTTCCTCTTTGTTATTTGGAAGTATGATATTGCAAGAAAGAATTGTGAAAAGCATGAGTGAAAGGAGGAGGAGGAGGAGTAGGAGGAGGAGGAGGAGGAGGAGGAGGAGGAGGAGGAGGAGGAGGAGGAGGAGTCAGTGACAGTGTTGGCGTTTCATTAAGTAAAATCACTCCAATATGTGACCTAGATTTAGACCTCCTCCTCCTCCTCCTCCTCCTCCTCCTCCTCCTCTTCCTCTTCTCTTCATGCTCGTCCTCCTCTTCTCCTCCTCCCTCATCACCTTCTACCCCTCCTTCTCGCTCCCTTCCAAACCATAATAAGATTGACTTCACCTTCCCTCCTCCTCCTCCTCCTCCTCCTCCTCCTCCTCCTCCTCCTCCTCCTCCTCGTCCTCCTGCAAAGCTGACAACAACATCCCCGAATATTCAAACCTATAAATAAAATATGAGATGGAGGGTGCGCAAAAATACCAAAGAAGTGAAGGAGGAGAGAAATAAAATAAAATAAAATAAAATAGATAAATGAATAAATAATAATGACAACAACAACAACAACAACAACAACAACAATAACACACGCACTCACACACAAACAAGCAAACAAACAAACAGGTAAACAAATAAGGAGAGGAAGAAAAATAAATGAGGAATAAAAAGGAAAACGGAAGAGGGAAGGAAAAGAAGTGAAAAGATAGAGAAAAAAATAGAAAAGAGAAGGATAAGGAAGATGGGAGGGAGGAGAGAAAGGAGGTGAGAGGGAGGGAAGAACAGGGAGAGAAAACAAGGGACAGAGAAGGGAGATGAAAGGGAGAGGGAGATGATATGGAAGAAACAACAAGCAGAGATAAAAAAGAAAGGGAGAGGAGAGATGAGAGGAAAGAGAAAGGAGAGATGAGAGAAAAAAAAGTTGGAAAGTTTCGTTTAGTCGGCGCAACATCTGTGGTCATATGCCGGAGAGAGACAGAAGGGGAAGGAATTATAGGAGAAGGGAACAGACCCCAGGAGACGGGACACAACCCCCGATTAATACCTGGTACCCATTCACTGCTGGGTGGACAGGGGCGTAGGGTATCAGAAAAGCCGCCCAAATTTTTTCACTTCGCCCGGGAATCGAACCCGGGCTCTCGGTTGTGAGCCGAGTGTGCTAACCACTGCACCACGAAGCCCCCGAGAGATGAGAGAAAGAGGAGGACAGGGGGAGAGAGAAGAAGGGCGAGGGGAGGAAAGGGGAATGAGAGAAGAAAAGAGAGGAAGGAAATGGAAAGGGAAAAGACAAGGAAGGGAGACCTGGAACTGATAACAAGGAGAGAGGGAAAGAAGATGGGAGAGGAGAAGGAGAGTGGAGACAAGAGGGAAGGAAGAACGGGGATAAAACAGGGAAAGAGGGAGAGAAGGTGGAAGAGGAGAAGAAAAAGGAAGATGAGAGGAAGGAAAGAAAGGAAAGAACATGGGAAAATAAGGGAGAAGAGAAAGGGGAAGAACGAAGAGAGGGAATGGTGAAATAAAAGAGAGGGGAACAAGGGAAAGAATAATGAAAGAGAGGGAGAGAAGAGGGGAGTGAAGAGGGAGAGGGCAAAGTGGAGAGAATAGGAATAGATAACAGACTATGAGAGAGAAGAGGGAATGGGAAGACGAGAGGAAGGAGAGAACTATCAGTATCAGAACTATCTACCTCGCCCTCCCTTCGACGCCAAATCCAAGGGTTCCTCCTGGTGAGTTTCCATGCATGCTCCCTTCTCGTCCCAAGTACCTCCTAGCAGGATCTACCAACCCACTGAAGCGTTGAACAACACGGGCGTCCCTTTGGCCTCCTCCACTCAGGATTGTCGTTTAGAAACAGCCCGATAAGCAGGATCAGCTTCCGGAAAACGCGCCACGTGCCCGTATAGCCGGAGTTGGCGTTGACGGACTATGCAGGTAATATATGTCGAATCAGTCTCGTGGAGTAGTCGCCGGTTTGACACAAAGTCATTCCATCGATATCCCATGATTCCGCGTAGACATTTATTACCAAAGGCATCAAGCCGCTTCTCCAAGCCCCTATTTAGTGTCTCACCGCCATAGGGTAAGACAGGGAGCACAAGGTATCCTTCTGCACAGGTATCGACAACGCCATATACTCGTGTTGAGCGAGTCCATAACACCGTGGGCCAGGCCAATCAGCCGTAAGACTTCCTGGCGAGACTCCTCGTTATTTTGAGCTACGCTAACAAGATACGTGAAATTTTCCGAGATCTCAATGTCCTCGCCACACGCATGAACAGACTGTAATGTGTCATCTAGCAAGCCTCCAAACACCTGTACCTGTCTTGGCTCAGGAGACCTGAAGTCCCAAGGCCTTCGCCTCCTCGTGCAGTGCCTCGAGAGCCATCACCAAAACCTTCAGAGACGCCGCCAGGGTTACTGCATCATCGGCAAAAACAAGGTCAGTGACCCTGGTATTGGAAATAGATGCTCCGCAATGACTCTGGTCCACAACCCTGCCTAATACCAGTCCATACAAGTGTTGAAATGCGATGGGACAAGAGCACAGCTCTGCCTCACTCCCACATTTACAGGAAATAAGCTGGACAAGACCCCACCCCACCACCCCACCCCACCCCCCACACACACACACACACACATATACACTTCATAGCACTCTTAGTCCCAGAATACAGGCCAGTCAATAGACAAACGGTCCTTACAGGCATTCCGCGGAGTCGGAAGGGATCCCAGAGTGCCTCGCGATGCACTGAATCAAAAACCTTCTTGAGATCGACATAGGCTGCAAGCATCCCCTGTCTAAACTCACCTCACCAGTACGCGAAGCTCTAGGATACAAGAATCAGTTGTCGACTTACCAGGCGTGAACCAGGACTGCTCAGGTCTCTGCAAGAAAGAACAGACGAAGTTAATATGAGAAGAAAAATGGAAAAGAGGAGAGAATAGGGAGAGAAGGAAAATAAATAAGAAGAGAACAGATGAAGATACAATTAGGAGACCAAGGGAGGGGCGGGGGGGAAAGGGAGAGAGAGAGAGAGAGAGAGAGAGAGAGAGAGAGAGAGAGAGAGAGAGAGAGAGAGAGAGAGAGAGAGAGAGAGAGAGAGAGAGAGAGAGAGAGAGAGAGAGAGAGAGCGCAGATAACAAGCGAAGGGGGAGAGTGGAGAGGGGAGAGTGGGGGGTGGTCAAATTAATACGAGCAAACAAACAAACGAACACACACACACAAACAGGAAAAAGGTCAACAGGTGTGACGTGAATCAATTAAAACCAATATGCACTTGACGGGAGACAAACAAACAAACAAACAAACAGATAATTAGGAAGAACAAATGTGTGATGAACGACAACAACAACAACAACAACAACAACAACAACAACAACAACAACAACAACAACAACAACAACAAAAACAAGAACAACAACAAGAAAAAAGATAAGAAAGTGAAAACGAAGAAATCAAAGAGTACAGCCAAATCAAACACACACACACACACACACACACACACACACACACACACACACACACACACACACACACACACACAAGCAGGGACACGTACAGGAGGGCAGGTGAGTGAGCGAGATTACAGCCGCGACGCACCTGATTAGCGCCCAAACAAAGGAGCATCGCAGGACAAACCCGTGAGTGATGGACGCCCAGAAATTAATTGCTCGAGAGAGATTTACGGAGAGTGGAAGCACGAATTTCCATTTTAACCTCAAACAAAAAAAAAAGAACATGAACACTCTGACTGGAGGAGAGGAAGAGAAGGGGAGGGAAGGGAAGGGGAGGGAAGGAGAGAGGAGGAGAGGGAAGGAGAAAGAAAGGGGAGGAAGGAAGCAAAACAGGACAGGTTAAATAGAGGAACAGAGGGGAGAACTGGAGGAGAGGGAAGGGGAGGGAAGGGAGGGGGAGGGAAGGAGAGGGGAGGAGAGGGAAGGAGAAAGAGAAAGCGGAGGAAGGAAGCAAAACAGGACAGGTTGAACAGAGGGATGGAGGGGAGAATTGGAGGAGAGGGAAGGGGAGGGAAGGGGAGAATGGGATGGGAGGGAGGGGAAACATGGAAATGCAGGCAACAGAAAGCCTATTGGTTCATTACGAGGTCGCCCGCTTGGGTGATTTAATCTGCTCGACCGCCACTTGGGGCTTGAGGAGCAGATGAAAGCACCTCGATATTGAGGAGCAGATGAAAGCACCTCGATATTGAGGAGCAGATGGAAGCACCTCGTTATTCAGTTTACTCCCGACGCAGCGAAATGACGGTCGATTCTATATTTGAAGGAGTTGATGGTATTCGCATTTACTACTTCTGAGTGAAGATTGTTCCAGTGGCGGATGACTCGGTTTGAAAAGAAACTCCTTCCGATGTCTGTGTTACATCGACTCGACTGAATGGGTTAACCGTTATTTCTAGTTCTTGAGTTGGTTTGCATTTCAAAGAATTTGGAGTAATCGACGTCATTGAACTTTTTCAGGTACTTGATGACTTGAATCATATCCCCTCGAAGGCGTCTTTTCTCCAATGTAAAGAGATTGAGTCGCTTGAGTCGTTCCTCGTACGGTTGAGCCCTTAAGGTTCGAATCATCTTCGTGGCGCGTCGTTGAATCCTTTCCAGTAAAGCAATGTCCTTTCTGTAATTAGGAGACCAGAACTGTACTGCATACTCGAGGTGCGGTCTTACCATGGAATTATACAAGGATAGCATCACGTCTGGCGTTTTACACTCGAAGTTCCTCGCTATGAACCCGAGCATAGTGTTGGCTTTGTTATATGCTTTTTTACAGTGATTCGCGTGTTTCAGGCCACTGCTGATAGTGACTCCAAGATCCTTTTCCTCCTGCATCGCCTGCTGAGGTCTCCCATTCATGATGTATGTGTGGTTACTATTTTGGGACCCAATGTGCATGACTTTGCATTTGTCAACATTACATGTAAAGGACATTTGCCATTTTTCAGACCATTCGATAATGTCATTGAGGTCTTTCTGAATGATTTCGCAGTCTGTCTTAATGAGGGCCTTTCCCCCCACTTTGGTGTCATCAGCAAATTTCGATATTGTGGATTTCAGTCCTGATTCTAGGTCACTGCTATATATGATAAAGAGGATGGGTCCCAGCACTGACCCTTGAGGTACTCCACTAGTGACTGGAAGCCAATCGGAAGGCTGTCCGTTGAGTAGTACTCGTTGTTTTCTGTCGGTGAGCCAATCTCTTATCCACGCGATCAGATTGGCTCCAATGCCCGCCGAGTGCAGTTTCTTAAGGAGTCGCTCGTGCGGTACCTTGTCGAAGGCTTTCTGAAAGTCCAGGTATATAACATCACTGGGGATGTGGGCATAGATAAGAGGAAAAGAGGAAGAGGAGGAAAGATGACAAAGGGGAAGGGAGAAGAGAGACAGAGGAAGGAGGAAAGGGGGAGAGGAGAAAGGAAGGAGAAAGGAGATGAGTGGGAGAGGAAGTGGAGAAAACAGGGAAGAGAAGGGAGGAGATGGAGAGGGAATATAAAAGGGAGTCAAGAAGAGGGGAGGGAAGGGGAGGAAAAGAGGGAGAGGGGTAGGAGAGGGGAGGAAAGAGATAGAAGCAGAGAGTCGGGAACAGAAAAGCGGAAGAGGGGGAAGAAAGGGGAAGAGAGAGAGAGAGAGAAGGAGAGGAAAGGGAAGAAGAGGGATGAGAGGAAGGAAAGAACAAGGGAAGAGAAGAAGATGGGAGAGAGAGGAGATAAGAAAAGTATAGGAAGAAAGAGAAGATGCCAAGAGAGAGAGATAGAGAAGGAAGAAGAGGAAAGAAAGGAAAGAAAGGAAGAGGAGAGGAGAAGGAGAGGGAAGGAAGGAAAAAAAAAGAGAGGAGAGAGGAGAAATAAGAGAGAGAAGAAGAGGGAGAAGATACCAAGGCTGAGAGGAATGGAGGAAAGGAGGGAGAGGAGAGGAGAGGACGGGAGAGCGAAGAGGAGCAGAGGGAAAAGGAGAGGGAGGAGGAGGAGGAAGGGGGGAGGGGAAGAGGGGGGGAGGGGGGAGATTAACCTGGACTAATAGAGCGACTTAAAAATTCAGGAATGTTGACGATGCAAACTTTTAGCTGAAGACAGTGACTTGAGAGGAGGAGGAGGAGGAGGAGGAGGAGGAGGAGGAGGAGGAGGAGGAGGAGGAGGAGGAGGAGGAGGAGGAGGAGGAAGAGTTCGGGCATGGTCGTCTGAATAGAGAGAGAGAGAGAGAGAGAGAGAGAGAGAGAGAGAGAGAGAGAGAGAGAGAGAGAGAGAGAGAGAGAGAGAGAGAGAGAGAGAGAGTAAACAGAGAGATACACAGGTAGAAAGACAGGTAAGGGAGGAACGGAAGAGAAAAAGGGAAGAGGAAAAGAAAGAAAAAAGAAAGAAAAAGGAAATAAGGACATGGAAAGGAGAGTGAAGGAAAGGGAATGAAGAAAGGAAAGAAGGAAGAAAAGGAAAAGAAAGGAAGGAAGAAAAGAAGCAAGGAAGGAGAAAGCGAAGGAAGGGAGAAATGAAGGGAACATGGAAAGAATGAATATGAAAGAGAGGAAGGAATAATGGAAGAAGGGATGGAGAGTAAGGAAGAAAAAGGGAAGAAATAGAAAAAGAAAGGAAAGGGGAAAGAAGACAAAAAGTGAAAAGAACGAGAGAAGAGAAAAAATGAACGAAGAGAGGGAAGGAAGGAGAGAAGATAGGAAAGCTGATAAGAAAAAAAGAAGAAAGAAAGAAGAAATGGAGGAAAGGGATGGAGAACAAGACAAAATGAAGGAAGGAAGGAGGGAAGAAAGAAAGGAAGAAAAAGGTAAGGAGGCATGTAGGAAAAGATGGGAGGAAGAGGAAAAAATCATAAGAAGAAGGAAGGAGAGATAGAAAGAAGAAAGGAAGGAAGGATCAGGGAACAAGATGAAAGAAAGGGAACAGTGGATTGAAGGAGAATGAAAAAGAACGAAAACAAGCAGCTGGAGAGAGAAAGAAATGAAGGAAGGAAGGAAGGAATAAGAGAAAGAACAGAGAAAAGAAAAATATGAGAAGGAAGGAAGGAAGACAGAGAGGAATAATGGTAGGAAGGGAAAACAGATGAAGAAAGAAAGAAACAGGAAGGAAAAGAAGGGATGGAGATAGAGAAAAATAAAAGGAGGAAGAAAGAGAAATGGTGAGAAATAGAAAAAGGAAGAAAGAAGGGGAAGGAAAAACGGAGAGAGAAAGAGCGAAACAAGTTAGTGGGGGATAAAGGAAGGAAGAGAAAGATCTGAAGAGCAAGAGCAAATAAAAGAAGAAAAAGAAAACGAAGGAAAGAAGAAAGGAGGAAGGGAAGGAAATCAGAATGGAGTAAAGATAGGGATTGAAAGAAATAGAGAAAGAAATAAAGGAAACAAGAAAGAACAAAGGAAAGAGTAAAGAGGGAAGGAAGGAAAGCAGAATGGAGTAAAGAAAGAAAATGAAAGAGAAGGAACGAAAGGAAGGAGAGGAAGAAAAAAAGAAGGAATATGGAAGAAAGGAAAGAAAGCAAAGAGAAGAAAAGGTAAAAAAGAAAAAGATATAGGAAGAAGACAAGGAAGGATAGGAAGGAATAACGATGAAAAGGAAGAAAGGAAGTAAGGGAGGGATGGAGGTAAGAAAAGAGAAGGAGAGAGAACGGAGTAAAGGAAGGAAGAAATGCAACAGGTGGGAAGAGAATACCTGTGGATCTAAACCGCTCAATTTTTTCTCTTCTTTTTTTGCTTTGGACATCATCTTTCCTTTGTTTGCTCTCTCTCTCTCTCTCTCTCTCTCACACACACATACACACACACCTCCCTCATATACATTACAGGTAAGAGAGCCACTAATTAGCTATACACGCGGCCCAGGTGAACACATCGTCCTCCTCCTCCTCCTCCTCCTCCTCCTCCTCCTCCTCCTCCTTCTCCTCCTCCTCCTCCTTACTCCTTTTCCTCCTTCTCTTACTTCTCTTACTTCTTCTTCTTCTTCTTCTTCTTCTTCTTCTTCTTCTTCTTCTTCTTCTTCTTCTACTACTACTCTTCTTCCTCCTCTTCTTTCTTCTTCTTCTTTTCTTCCTTCCTCCTCTTCCTCCTCCTCCTCCTTACTCCTTCTCCTACTTTTCTTCCTTCTTCTTCTTCTTCTTCTTCTTCTTCTTCTACTACTACTCTTCCTCCTCTTTTTTTTTCTTCTTCTTCCCTCCTTCTCTTCCTCTTCCTCCTCCTCCTCCTCCTCCTCCAATTAGCCTTACCTCGATTTTGATTAAACTTTCGGAAAAAAAAATTACCAGGGACACGATGGCTTGCTCTCCCCGATGCCGATAATTAAATAACTGATAACCAACGTGTCTTCCGCAGTAACAGACCTTGCTTCACAAACTTATACCAACCTTCTTTAACGATGTCAGTGCTAATTGGGACGTCAAAGGACCCCACGATATGATTTACGTAGATTTTCAAGAAGGCAGGAAGGGAAAGAAATGGACAGAGATATGAAGGAAGGAAGGAAGAAAGGGAAGGAAGGATAGAAGTGTGGAAGAAAGTAGGAAAGTAAGGAAGGAAAGGGAGGAGGAAGGAAGAAAAGAAGAAAGGAAGGATGGAAAGAAATATAAATGAAAAAAAAGGTGACGAAGGAAGAAGAAATGGAAGAGAAAGAAGAAAAAAAGAACAAGATATAACTATGAAGAAAAGAAAAGAAAGAGAAGGAAGAAAATAAAGAAAATAGATGAAAGGAAAATAAAGGAAAAAAAAAGGGAGAGGGAGGAAGAGAAGAGGGAACAGGAGGAAGAAGAGAAAAGTAGAAGATATAACTATGAAGAAAACACAATAAAGAGAAGGAAGAAGATAAAGAAAATATGGTGAAGGGAAAATAAAGGAAGAAAGGGATGTGAAAGGAAAAGGAGGGAAATAATGGAGGAAAAGGGGAGAGAGAAAATGAGAAAATAACTAAGAAAGGAAAATAGAGAAGCAAGAAGATAAAGAAAACGAAGTGAAGGGAAAGAAAAGGAAGAGAGGGAAAGGGAAGGAAAAGGAGGGAAATAATGGAGGAAAAGGGGAGAGAGAAAATGAGAAAATAACTAAGAAAGGAAAATAGAGAAGGAAGAAGATACAGAAAATGAAGTGAAGGGAAAGAAAAGGAAGAAAGGGAAAGGGAAGGAAAAGGAGGGAAATAATGGAGGAGAAGGGGAGAGAGAAAATGAGAAAATAACTAAGAAAGGAAAATAGAGAAGGAAGAAGATAAAGAAAACGAAGTGAAGGGAAAGAAAAGGAAGAGAGGGAAAGGGAAGGAAAAGGAGGGAAACACTGGAGAAAAAGGGGAGAGAGAAAATGAGAAAATAACTAAGAAAGGAAAATAGAGAAGGAAGAAGATAAAGAAAATGAAGTGAAGGGAAAGAAAAGGAAGAAAGGGAAAGGGAATGAAGAGGAAGAAAGGGAAAGGGAAGGAAAAGGAGGGAAACACTGGAGAAAAAGGGGAGAGAGAAAATGAGAAAATAACTAAGAAAGGAAAATAGAGAAGGAAGAAGATAAAGAAAACGAAGTGAAGGGAAAAAAAAGGAAGAAGGGAAATGGGAGGCAAGGAAGGAAATACTGGGAACAAAGGGGAGAGAACACATGATACCATATTATGTTAAGGATCAGAACTTGGTGGAGAGGACACAGCGACGAGCGGCTCAGCAAAGCCCAGCGTTGCGTAACCCCTTGTATTAAGAGAGACGCGTGAGGTGGATTTGCTCTCTCTCACTAAGCGAAAGACTCGGGGGAAATCTGACTGTAGTCTTTAGAATAATGAATAGATTTAACAATGTAAATTCCAAAAGGCCTATTCGAAAAGGGGCTTAGACATATCTCCTACACATCCACAAAAGCTGGAGCACTGCCATATTCCCTGCACCTAGTCCGGCTTATGTCCCACACAAAACATGTTCCCAGCACACTTCCTACACACACGCGGAGCACCCAGCGTGCCTCCCACACACACAGTACGGTGCCTCCGGCGTAACTCGTAGTTATGCTGCCACAGCTCCTGCAATTCTGTGATCCTGTGTTATGTACAAAAGTGAAGTGCAAACGAATGCGAAGTTCTTGCAGATAAAACGCAGTTGCATTATGCAAGAAAGAGTACAAGACGCTGGAGAATACTAGTGAGCAATTAGTTTCTCTCTTCAACAACAGGTATATCAATGAAACTGTAAAACAAGTTAACACTGGATTTCGTAAGCACATTCATTTCAAAGGAACTTTTTAAATGAATACCTCAAGCCCGCCATAACATGCGGGACGGCTGCAATGTGCTGCTGCCACAAGAGTAGCTATGCAACCCGCACAGGAGGCAGCGTGTCGGCAGGGCAGAAGAGCCGCTTAATAAACGAATCCTTTCAACCCACTCCCATATAATTCTCACATCTTCCCACACGTACTTCATATCCCCCTTTTCATCTAACCACGGTGCCACATAAACTTCGATAGCCGGCACATTATACTTTGTTTTATTCGAAGTCACTCCAAGTTGTGAATGTGAACCCAGCGTAACTCTTGTTCAAGGCAGCCACCAGCCACTGAAGGGCGTGAGAGCACTTAGCGAGCAAGGGAAAGACCAAGGAATCCGGCCAGCTGTTCGGAATTAAGTATAACTGTCCTGGCCGGGGTGACCGCAGGGGAACACAAGGCCAAACATGCCATCTCTCTTAGTGGGTGAAAGGTTCTGTCGTCTTTCCTTGTCATCCCTTGCCCCGTGAAGTGAGAGAACAGTGCTGGGTCGAGCCTGAACTTGACTCTACTAGTGCCTGAACGTGAATCCGTCTTTTCACCCCACGTAGACTGACTGACTGAATTCCTGAAGGTACTGTGACTCGCTGCCTCTCCTGGTGTTTTCGTCTTTCATTAGCATTTGTTATTTCTTTCATTTGATTGTTTTACTTCTGTTCTGTTATTTTTCATCCTTCTTTCGCTTCTCCTGTTCTTTCTTCAATTCTGTTACCGTTTTTCCTTCCTTCCTTCCTTCCTCTTGTTCTGTTCCTTCCTTCCTTCTTTGTCTCTAATCTTTCTAATCCTGTATTGTTGCTTTTCTTCCTTATCACTGTTCTTTCTCCTCCTCCTCCTCCTCCTCCTCCAATGCTATCTCGCTATCTATCTACATTTTATAACACTCTCCACATTTTCCTCCACTTCTACAACTTCCCTTCCACTTTACCTTAATCCTCCTCCTCCTCCTCCTCCTCCTCCTCCTCCACCTCATCCGTCCCGCCTGTCTGAACACAAGAGCTCAAAGGGTCGACCAATTCAACATTTTTCCTCCCATAAGAGACTTTCGCAAGAGCTCCGATCCTCCTCGACTGACCCCTTTCTCTCCCTTATCCCTCTCCGTTCACCCCACCTGTGCTTCCTTTTATCACTTTATTCCCTCTCCTTCCTTCCTTTATTCTTCGTCTGTTTATGTTCTTTCGACTTTATTCTTTTCCAATTCTTCGTTTTCTCTCTTCCTTCTTTCTTTCAATCTGTTCTTCCATGTTCTGCTGTGCTTCCTCTGTGGTTCTATTCCCTTTTCTTCCTTTCTTTCTTCTTTGTTTGTCTCTGTTCTTTACACTCTATCCCTTCCATTTCTTGTTTTCTCTCTTCCTTCTTTCTTTCAATCTGTTCTTCCATGTTCTGCTGTGCTCCCTCTGTGGTTCTATTCCCTTTTCTTCCTTCCTTTCTTCTTTGTTTGTCCCTGTTCTTTACACTCTATTCCTTCCATTTCTTGTTTTCTCTCTTCCTTCTTTCTTTCAATCTGTTCTTCCATGTTCTGCTGTCCTTCCTTCTTTTGCTTTATTACCTTTTCTTCATTTCTTTCTTCTTTGTTTCTTTCTGTTCTTTACACTCTATTCCTTCCATTTCTTGTTTTCTCTCTCCCTTCCTTCTTTCAATCTGTTCTTCCATTCTTTGTTGCTTTCTTCTTTCATTTCTTTTTGTTATTTATTCCTGTTTGATTGCTTTATTTATTCCTTCTGTTTATCTTTTCATCCTTCCTTCGTTACTTCCGTTCTTTCTTCCGCTCTTTTTTTCCTATTTTTTCCTTCCTTCCTTCCTCCTGTTCTTGTCTTCATTTTTTTTCTTTGTTACTATTTGTTCTATTCTTTTACTGCTGGTTGACTTCCCTATCTCTGTTCTTTCTTTTCTTCTTTTTTATTCTTGTTCTTCCTTTTTCTCCATTGCTTCCTTCCTTCCATACTTCCTTAAATACATCTAACAATATTTTCGTCATTATTTTATTCCCTCTTTCCTTCCTCTCCTTATTTCCTTTTTGTCCAATTAGTTTCTGTCTCCCTAGTTTATCAATTTTTTTCTCTTTCTCCTTCTTTATTTCCTCCGTTTATTCCTATCTTTATTTCGTTTATTTTCTCTCCCTTTGATTTTTTCTCTTCTATTTTTTTTTTCATTCCAACTTTCACTTCAAATATTTTTCTTCAACTTTTTTTGTGTCTCATTTTATGCCATTTTTTCCCACTTTGTTCCTTCAGCCCGGGTCAAGGAAAGGTTAATTCTCTCTCTCTCTCTCTCTCTCTCTCTCTCTCTCTCTCTCTCTCTCTCTCTCTCTCTCTCTCTCTCTCTCTCTCCCACGGATTAGCAGGATTGGGGTTGAGACAGAGGCGTCGCTGAGTCAGTCTTGCGGTTTCTCTCTTTTTTCTCACTTTCTTTACGGCGGCCGAGAGTAAATATGTAAAGTGATGTAAATGTCAACCCTTCGCCTCTCTCTCTCTCTCTCTCTCTCTCTCTCTCTCTCTCTCTCTCTCTCTCTCTCTCTCTCTCTCTCTCTCTCTCTCCCTAACCAAACATTAGGGGCTTTCACATATACACGATCTTGTATGCGGCAGCTGCCCGACTGCCATTCGTGCAGCATTCGGGTTCATATTCGTAGCACATCGTCTAGCCATCGTTGGGGAAATCCGTACACCACGACTGTTGGACGATGAGTCGGCAAGGAGCACGAAAAATAAGCGCTACGCTTATTTTTCGGGCAGCCATCGGCGTGGCCGGTGACCTTGTCAAAGATCGGGCAGAGAGCTGCAGGCATCGTGCAGCACTCGCTGATCGTCCAGCTATGGTGCAGCATTCGTGCAGCTTTCGTGATAGGTCGGACAGCACTCGTGCAAAGATCGGGCACGAAATTAAAATTTTGACCGTTACAACAGCTGCCCGACAGCTGCTCGACAGCTGCACAGCAGCTCCACGATAGCTGCCCGGCGAATCGTTCACTTGAGCGAATGCTGAACGATTGCTAAACGAGTGCTGCCCGACATGTCATCAGTGTGAGGGTTGTTTGGCAACTATGCAGCCCGTTGCCTACGAAAAACGCAAGTAAGCTCGCTTCCCCTCGAAGTCCTGCAACCGTACTTGACGTCTTGATACTCCCTGTCGCCCTGCCTGCCACCCTACACTTCTGGCGCCCCTGTGTGCTGCCCTGACCTGACGCCCCTGTGTGCTGCCCTGACCTGACGCCCCTGTGTGCTGCCCTGACCTGACGCCCCTGTGTGCTGCCCTGACCTGACGCCCCTGTGTGCTGCACTTGCACAACCGGCTGACATCACGGCCCAGTCACCTGACATATTCACTACCAAGAGCCCACAGATGGCGGGTGGGCACGTGAATGATTTTTTTTCTTCTTCTTTTTTTGTATGTGTGTATTTGGTGGGGTCAGGACAGCAGCACACATGTCAAGGCCGCACCCAGTTCATGGATTAGCGAAAGGGCACGGCACATACCCTTTCAGGAGTCGTTCTCCAATCGTCCAGTTATCGAGCAGCATTCGTTTAGCAATCGGGTAGTGTTCTTTATTGTCGTTTTGTTGCCGAGCACTAGTCGGGCAGGAATCGTCATCTGAAAAACGTTAAATTCAAATCTCAAGATTGATCGTTGTCGATCGTTCGGATACCGGGCAGCCTCTCCCTATCTCCCTCCCAGCCCCTCCCTATCTCCCTCCCAGCCCCTCCCTATCTCCCTCCCAGCCCCTCCCTATCGCCCTCCCAGCCTCTCCCTATCTCCCTCCCAGGCTCTCCCTATCTCCCTCCCAGCCTCTCCCTCTCTCCCTCCCAGCCTCTCCCTATCTCCCTCCACATCCGGGTCACCCTCAGGTCGAGCGTCGGTTCGTCAATATTCTCCCTCACACTTGACCTTCTAAAGATATAAGAAAGTGTATCTCAGCCCCCTCCTCTCTTCCTTCTTCCGTCCATACCTTTCCTCCTCCTCTCCTCTTCTTTCACCTACACCTACATCTCCACCTCCACCTCCTCCTCCTCCTCCTCCTCCTCCACCTGCTTCTTATTATTATTATTCCTCTTCATCTTTCTTCTTTATATTTTTTCTTTTCTTTCCTTCTTCTTTTCCTTCCTTCTCTCCTCATCTTCCTTCTTTTCCTCCTTCTTATTCCTCTTCCTCTTTCTTCTTTATATTTTTCCTCTTTCTTCCTCCTTCTCCTCCTCCTTCCTTCTCTCCTCATCTTCCTTCTCTTCCTCCTTCTTTATTCTTCTTTATTCTTTATATTTTTCCTCTTACTTCCTTCTCCTCCTTCTTTTTCTTCCTTCTCTTCCTTATTCCTCTCCCTCTTTCTTCTTTTTATTCCTCCTTTTTCTTTCTCCCTTCCGTCCCTAATTACCTTTTATCCTTCTTTCTTCATCTTCATCTTCCTTCTCCTCCTCTCCTCCTCCTCCTCCTCCTCCTCCTCCTTATTTCTCATTTTCTTGTCTATGTTTCTCTTCCTTCCTTCTCTTGATATCTTCCTTTCTTCTCTTTCTTTTCTCTCTTTCGTTCCTCCTTCTCACTTCACTTTTTTCCTCTACTCTTTCCTCCCCTTTCCTCACATTTTCTCTTATTTTCCCTCCGCCTCTCCTACACTCCTCCCTCCCTTTTCTCTCATGCCTCTCTTCTCTTTCTCTCCCTTCCTCCTCTTTCTTTCCTCCCTCCCTCCTATCTGGTGCTGTCAGGTGCATCTTCCCAGGTGTACAGAGAGAGAGAGAGAGAGAGAGAGTCTCTCTCTCTCTCTCACCCTCTCTCTCTCTCTCTCTCATGCAAAAGACAAACACGAGAAATTTTTTTGACAGACACGTTCGTCTATATCATTTGGATGTTCGTCAGGACCACCCCTCCCCCCTCCTCCTCCTCCTCCACCTCCTCCTCCTCCTCCTCCTCCGCCTCCTCCTGCTCCTCATTTTCCCTCCTCGTCTTCTTTCTCCTCATTTGGGATAAAAATCTGCAAAAAAATATTCACACACCCACACCCACACACACACACACACACACACACACATTTCCAGGACACTCAACAGTAAAAGAGAGAGAAAAAAGGAGGTAAAAGAGATGAAGGGGAGAAGGAAAGAGAGAGAGAGAGAAGAGGAGAGAGAGAGAGAGAGAGAGAGAGAGAGAGAGAGAGAGAGAGAGAGAGAGAGAGAGAGAGAGAGAGAGAGAGAGAAGGAGGAGGAAATGAAAACAAAGGGAGAGAGGATGAAAAAATAATCTCCCCTGAAGATAGTTTGCTGCAGGAGAAAAGGAAATTACAGTTCATGAATAGAAGGAGGAAGAGGAGGAGGAGGAGGAGCAGGAGGAGGAGGAGAAAGAGGAGGAGGAAAGAAGAAGGAGGAAGAACAAGTAGAAAGAAGAAGAAGAAGAAGAAGAAGATAAAGAAGAAGAAGAAGAAGAAGAAGATGAAGAAGAAGAAAAAGAAAAAGAAAAAGAAGAAGAAGAGGAAGAAAAAAAAAGAAAAAGAAGAAGAAGAGGAAGAAAAAAAAAGAAAAAGAAAAAAAAGTAAAAAGAAAAAGAAAAAGATGAAGAAAAAAAAGAACAAGAAGAACAAGAACAAGAACATTAGAAAATAAGAAAAATAAAAACAAGAAGAGGACGAAGCAGAAAAGGCATAAAAAGATAAAAAAAAGATCAACAACAACAACAACAAGAAAAATAAAGAAAAATAGGAAGAGGAGCAAGACCAAGACGAGGAGGAGGAGGAGGAGGAGGAGGAGGAGGAGAAGGAGGAGGGGCTTATAAACACACTTGGAAGGTCAGGTAAGCTTCTTTATTCTTTTTATATTTCCTTCACGCCCTTCTTTCTCTCCTTCCTCCCTTCCTTCCTCTCCCTCCTCCCTCTTCCTCCTCCCTTCCCCTCCTTCCTTCCTCTCCTTGCTCCCTTCCTTCCTCTTTCTCCTCCCTTCCTTCCTCTTCCTTCCCTTCCTTCCTTCCTCTCCTTCCTCCCTTCCTTCCTCTTTCTCCTCCCTTCCTTTCTCTCCCTCCTCCCGTCCTTCCTCTCCCTCGTCCCTTCCTTCCTCTTCCTCCTCCCTTCCTTCATCTCCCTTCCCTTCCTTCCTCTAAACTGGTAACGGAGGAAATCAGGTAAATATATGAGTAGAAGGTAAGTAGGTAAGTAGATAAGCAAGTAATGAAGACAGGTAAGCAGGCAGACAGGTAGACAGAGAGGGTGTTAATCTGTTGGTCGTGTCTCATGCGGGTTTGGTCTGTTGAAGAGACAGATAGAGAGAGTCCTTTACATTCCTCTTGTTTTCTCTTCTGCTTAACTTCACCTCCTAATGTATAGAAAGGTCACAGGTAGTAGTAGTAGTAGTAGTAGTAGTAGTAGTAGTAGTAGTAGTAGCAGTAGTAGTAGTAGTAGTAGTAGTAGAAGGAACCCCCCCCCCCCCCACACACACACACACCACCTCATCCTCCCTCCCTGAACATTATTCGGTCCCAAAACCAATAATAGGATTTTCGAAATGTATCACCCAGGGAGAACACTTCATCTCTCTCTCTCTCTCTCTCTCTCTCTCTCTCTCTCTCTCTCTCTCTCTCTCTCTCTCTCTCTCTCTCTCTCTGTTTTGTTGTTTTCTTCCTTTTCTTTTTTTTCTTCCTCCGCGTCTGGTTTCCGTAACAGGAGAGAAGTGTTGCCAATGCCCTTCCTCACACTCCTTCTGGCAACGGTGTCACGCATTTTTCGCAGGTGGGGGGGGGGGGGGGGTAGGGAATAAGAAAGAAAAGAAAAGAAAAATAGAGTAGATAGTGTTTGGGCAGCTTTCTCAATAGTCTTTCCCCCTCTCTCCGTTTATTTCTGTCTTTTTCTCTGTCTCTCCGTTTGTATTTGTTTACTCGTGCCGTCAAGTAAATATTGAAAAAAGAACTGATAAATAATTCTCTTTTCACTCGTAAATAGTCAGAGAACATCTTTTCCTGGCATATATTTTAGTAGTAGTAGTAGCAGTAGCAGTAGTAGTAGTAGTAGTAGTAGTAGTAGTAGTAGTAGTAGTAGTTGTTGTTGTTGTTGTTGTTATTATTGTTGTAGTAGTAGTAGTAGTAGTAGTAGTAGTAGTAGTAGTAGTAGTTGTTGTTGTAGTAGCAGGGGTAGAGGCAATATTTAAAATTCTACTTCCTACTGGCTCACTAAATATATATACATTCTCTTTAAGCCTGACAGCCGCTCTCCCTCTCCCTCTCCCTCTCTCTCTCTCTCTCTCTCTTCCAGCCCCTCAACGTACGCCGTCTGCTTCACCTAATTCTCTCTCCTCGGCTCCCTCCATCCCCTTTAAGAACAAGATCCCCCTCTATATAGGTAAGGAGAGAGAGAGAGAGAGAGAGAGAGATTAACGTAGTATGCCCTCGCCACTGACCTATACCAAGAGGGTTAAAAATAAAGAAAATGGGAGACGGGTCCATATATGCTAAGGCCACGTTTTCTTTAACGATTGCAGTGTTTGTTTATTTACTTTATCTATTTTTTGTTTATTTTATTTGTTTGTTATTATTTTGTTGTTATTTTATTATTATTTGATGTTATTATTTATTATTATTATTATTTGTTTGTGTTTGTTTGTTTGTTTGTTTGTTTGTCTGCAATTCGCGTGTGTGTTCATGCGTTCAGTGAGTCATATTTCCGAGACCAAACCAGTGACTATTGTATTTTTACTCTCTCTCTCTCTCTCTCTCTCTCTCTCTCTCTCTCTCTCTCTCTCTCTCTCTCTCTGTAAATGTTTTTCCTGACTGCTTATCTGTCTGTCTGTGTCTGTCTGTTTTTTGTCTGTGTGTCTGTATGTCTGGTGGTGGTCTCACTGTCTGCCTGTCTGTCTATCTATCTGTCTGTCTGTCTGTCTGGTGGCGGTTTCTATCTGCTCATGTGTCTCTATGTATATGCTCGTCTGTCTGTCCCCCCGTGTGTGTATGCCTGTCTGTCTGTTTGTCAGTCTGTCTGTCTGCCTGTGTGTGTGTGTGTATGCCTGTGTCTGTCTGTCTGTCTGATTGCCTCTCTGTTTGGTGGTAGTATCCCTGTCTCTCTCTCTGTTTATGTCTGTATATCTGTCTGTCTCTATATCTGTTTGTCTTTTTTTTTTTGGTCACCGTTTCAGTCTCTCTGTATGTATGTGTATGTAAGTATGTGTTATGTACACGTACACAACACAACACCCCAACCCACAACACAACCCAACCTAACCTAACCTAACCTAACCTAACCTAACCTAACCTAACCCTAACCTAACCCTAACCTAACCTAACCTAACCTAACCTAACCTAACCTAACCCTAACCTAACCTAACCTAACCTAACCTAACCCTAACCTAACCTAACCTAACCTAACCTAACCTAACCTAACCCTAACCTAACCTAACCTAACCTACACTAACCCAATAAGACAGCACGCACGCCCCCAGACACACTGCCACATGCTCCCTTAATAAGTTTAGATAAGTTAGGCGCCTCTGTTCCCGGCCATTCCCGCCACTCCAAGCGCCATTCCACGCGTTCCAGTGGCATGAAATAATGAGGTGGGGAAAGTCTATCATATCAAGCCACTCCATAAAAGAGGAAAAGGGGAAAGGTTGTGAATTTACTGGTTTTCGTTTTCTTTCTCTTTCTTTCTCTCTCCTTCGTCATTTCTTTCTTTACTTGTTTTTTCTTTCTTTCATTTGCTTATCCATTCTTTCTTTCTTACTAAATAAAAGGAAAATAAGGGAGGGAGTATTCTATTTCTTTCTCTTTCTTTCTCTCTCCTTCGTCATTTCTTTCTTTACTTGTTTTTTCTTTCTTTCATTTGCTTATCCATTCTTTCTTTCTTTCTAAATAAAAGGAAAATAAGGGAGGGAGAGTTCTATTTATTTCTCTTTCCTTCTCTCTCCTTCGTCATTTCTTTCTTTACTTGTTTTTTCTTTCTTTCATTTGCTTATCCATTCTTTCTTTCTTACTAAATAAAAGGAAAATAAGGGAGGGAGTATTCTATTTCTTTCTCTTTCCTTCTCTCTCCTTCGTCATTTCTTTCTTTACTTGTTTTTTCTTTCTTTCATTTGCTTATCCATTCTTTCTTTCTTACTACATAAAAGGAAAATAAGGGAGGGAGAGTTCTATTTATTTCTCTTTCCTTCTCTCTCCTTCGTCATTTCTTTCTTTACTTGTTTTTTTTTCTTTCAGTTTCTTTCTCTTTCCTTCTCTCTGCTTTGTCATTTCCTTCTTTCATTCATTTATTCATTCTTTCTTTCTTACTTAGTTTTTGCCTCCCAATAAATAAAAGAAGGAAAAAAAGACAGACGTGAAAATATATTGGCGTTCACTTTCTGTTTTTTTTTCTCTTTTTCGTGATTTTTTATTTTCTTGTTTTTTTTATCTTACATTGTTATTCATTTTTTTCTTTCTTACTCAATTTTTGCCACTAAAAAAGAAAACGGGTTGTGGTAATTTTCTGGGTTTTGTTTTCTATTATTTTCTTCCTTTTTCGTCATTTCTTTCTTTACTTGTTTTTTTTTCTTACATTCAGTTATTCATTTTTTTTTCTAACTCAATTTTTGCCACTAAATAAAAAAAAAGAAGGTTGTGGTAATTTTCTGGGTTTGGTTTTCATTTATTTTCTTCGTTTTC
The DNA here is from genome assembly GCF_024679095.1 of Eriocheir sinensis. Taxonomy (NCBI): domain Eukaryota; kingdom Metazoa; phylum Arthropoda; class Malacostraca; order Decapoda; family Varunidae; genus Eriocheir; species Eriocheir sinensis. The sequence continues at coordinate 25,177,704 of NC_066509.1, read as the reverse complement.
CGTCATATCTTTCTTACTTGTTTCCTTCTTTCATTCAGTTATTCATTCTTTCTTTCTTACTTAATTTTTTTCCACTATAAAAAAGGGAACAAAACGGAGGGTCGTGGAAATTTACTGGTTTTCTTTTTTTTTCTTTCTTTTTCGTTATTTTCTCTCATTTTCTTCCTTTCATTCAATCATCCATTCTTTCTTTCATATGTTTTTTTTTATCTTTTTCTTCCTTTGAGTCACTTTTCGTTATTTCTCTTTCTTTTCTTCTCCCTTCCTTTCATTCGATTCGTCATTCTTTCTTTTTTTACTTATTTTCTCGTTTATCATTTTCCTTCCTTTCAATCACTCTCTCATTCCTTTCTGTCTTTCTTCCTCTCCTTCTGTACTTATTTTTCTCTCCTAATTTTCCTTTCTTTCTCTCTTTGTTTCTTTCTTCCTTTCATTCTTTCTTTCTTGTCTTTTTTTACATTTTTTCTCTCTTTCCTTTATTTTCTGTCTTTCTTTCACTTTTCCTTTTTAGTTTTCTTTTGTTTTTCTTCTTTCGTTCATGCATCCCTTTTCTTTAATTTTTCTATACTTCCCTTCTCTTTTCATTCTCTACATCTTTCTTTTCTCTTTTCCTTCATCCACTCGTTCATCCATTTATTCACGTCTTTTTCCTTTATATATCGCAGTGGTCTCCTCCTCTTTCCTCTTTTCATATTTTTCTTTCTATAAAAACTCTAATCTTCTTTAATAGTGGAACGTGTGACAAACCTGCTTTCCTTTCCTCCTCTTTTCTCTCCTCTTTTCTTTCTTCACATGCTCTATCTTTCTTCCTTTACTTCCGTCTCTTTCCTTTTCTTTCTCACTTTCCTTTTTGGTATCTGTAGTTTTCTTCCTCGTTGTTCTTAGTTTTCTTCTCTGTAGTAATTTTCTTTAATAGTGTAGCGTGTGGCAGCCAGCGTGACGGTACCCTTAAAGGCGACCGTACACGTGTAACATTCAAGGTAAATTTCCCCATTAACTGTTACCGACCACTTATTAATCAGAGTGTTGCCAGATTAATCTTAAAGGGGACCGACTGCGCCAGATCAAAGGGTTGGACAATGTTGGCTTATAATTTTACCAAGTGTTATTCACCTTTAAGTGGAAACGCCGAGACGCACTTGAAGATTATAGATGCGTATGTGATTATTATATAGGAAGGTGAAGTTACAGGTAGAAGTTCACATAGGCAATACAGTTTTAAATCGGAAGGAGAAATTACAAGAAGTTAACATTGGCAATACAGTTTTAAATAGGAAGGAGAAATTACAAATAGAAGTTAACATTGGCAATACAGTTTTAAATAGGAAGGAGAAATTACAAGTAGAAGTTAACATAGGCAATACAGTTTTAAATAGGAAGGAGAAATTACAAGTTGAAGTTAACATTGGCAATACAGTTTTAAATCTGAAGGAGACATTACAAATAGAAGTTAACATTGGCAATACAGTTTTAAATAGGAAGGAGAAATTACAAGTAGAAGTTAACATTGGCAATACAGTTTTAAATAGGAAGGAGAAATTACAAGTTGAAGTTAACATTGGCAATACAGTTTTAAATAGGAAGTAGAAATTGCAAGTAGAAGTTAACATTGCCAATACAGTTTCAAAAAGGGAGAAGAAATCACGCCGAAAAATGACCACCGCCAATATGGTTTAAATGCAGGTGAAACTACAGGTAGAAATTAAGAGCCAATATAACTTAAATTAACAAAACCAAAAGATCTTCAAATACAAAGGCAAAATTACACTACAATATTAAAATTGATATTATGTTTTATATATGGAAAAGCGAAATTGCACTAAAATATTAACACTGATCTTATGTCTTTGTAGAGAAAGGTAAAAATTTTCTAACAGATGAACGTTGATAACACCTTTTTCATATAGTTGAAAGTACAATAAAAAGTAATGCAGCACAATAGTAAAGTAGGAGAGTAGGCAAGTAAATGTAATAAAAATAGAGTAAAAGTAGTAAAAGTATTGAAGTAAAAGTAGTAAAATAATATCAAAAGTAGGAAAAGCAATAAAGAAAAGGTAGTAAAATTAAAAGTAGTGAAAACAATAAAGAAAAAGTAGTAAAAGTAGGGAAGTAAAAGTAGTGAAGTAGGCGAGTAAAAATAGTAAAGTGGTAATGAAGTCAAGTAAAAGTAGTAAAGTATTTCAATAAAAGTAGTAAAAGTA
>NC_066509.1:25163003-25168003 GCF_024679095.1 Eriocheir sinensis | reverse complement strand
GCTCCTCAAGTCTTCCCTCCCTTCTACCTGTCCTCTCCCTCCCTCCCTCTCCTTCCCTCCCTCCCTCCCTCCATCTCATTACAGCGAACATTTGCTCTGCCCTTCTAATATTCAAGAAGTTCAGGACAAGAAAGGAAGGAGGAGAGTAAAGAGGCCAGCAAGAAAAATGAGAGAGAGAGAGAGAGAGAGAGAGAGAGAGAGAGAGAGAGAGAGAGAGAGAGAGAGAGAGAGAGAGAGAGAGAGAGAGAGAGAGAGAGAGAGAGAGAGAGAGAGAGAGAGAGAGAGAGAGAGAGAGAGAGAGAGAGAGAGAGAGATTTACAGAAAGAAAAGAAGTAAAAGTTCGGATAATGAAGATATAGCGAAGTTGAAAGAGTAGTAGGAAGAGAATGATGAGGAGAAGGAGAAGGAAGAAAAAGAAGCGCAGGAGGACGAGGAGGAAGAGGAGGAAGAGGATGTGGAAGAGGAGGGGGAAAAAGAAGTGGAGGAGGAGGATAATAAAACAGCGTAATCTTAATAAGCCTTCAAAGTACGCCCACGTTTCTGAACACACACACACACACACACAAACACACACACACACACACACACACACACTAAGAGCACTTAGTCACGCACACGGTCAGTCACGTACACGGGGTTGCTGACACGCATAAGCGCACACACACACACACACACACACACACACACACACACACACACACACACACACACACACACACACACACACACACACACACACATACATGCATGAGGAGATACACATAAAAAAATAACACATAGATAAAATTCGTACATACGTTGACATGTTCAGTCACGAAATGAGTTCACACACACACACACACACACACACACACACACACACACACACACACACACACACACACACACACACACACACACAGGCAAACAAGAATATAAATATGACGAACAGGGTGCCTGGAATGTGTGTGTGTGTGTTTGTGTGTGTGTGTGTGTGTGTGTGTGTGTGTGTGTGTGTGTGTGTGTGTGTGTGTAATTCACCTCTTGGTCTGCTGCGGGTCTCTCTCGAGACAGCCAGCCGTTCCCCTACGGAAGAGCACAGAGCTCATAGTACCGATCTTTGGGAAGGACTGAGACCACTCACACACAACACACCGCGACAACGAGGTCACAGCTCCTTGCCTGACGTTGCGTACCTACTCACTGCTAGGTGAACAGGGGCTACACGTGAAAGATGATAAAACCAACTTAACTTCACCCGGCCGGGGAATCGAACCCCGGTCCTTCTGGTTGTGAGGCAGACGCTCTATCCACTGAGCTACCGGGCCGTGTGTGTGTGTGTGTGTGTGTGTGTGTGTGTGTGTGTGTGTGTGTGTGTGTGTGTGTGTGTGTGTGTGTGGCGGCGTGTGGCAACTCTCCCGAGCCTGCCTATGACGTAATCAAAACAATGAATGACGTTACACTAATCAATGACGCAACAATGTGAAAGCAAACACTCTCTCTCTCTCTCTCTCTCTCTCTCTCTCTCTCTCGGTGTGTGTGTGTGTGTGTCCCTCATATATTATGTATACATGGTTTCACTCACACTCCTTTGCACCCTCCTATCCATTTTCCTCTCAATTTCTTCCCTTCCTCAGATTCTTTCCCTTTCCTCATCTTCCCTTCCTTCATCATTCCTTCTTTTCCATTCCTTTCTCCCATTTTCTTCTCTCCTTTTTTTATTTTTCCTACTTTTTCCTTTTTCTTTGCTGCTTTACCTCCTAGTCTTCTTTTTCTTCTTCTTTCTCTTCCTTCTTTTATTTCTAGTTCTCTTAATATTTCCTCTTTATCAATCTTTTTCTTCCTCTTCTTTCTCTTTTGTCTTCATCTCTTGTCTCTAACACGTCTGATTTCCTCTTCCCTTTTTTATCCTCCTCCTCCTCCTCCTCCTCCTCCTCCTCCTCCTCCTCCTCTTCCTCCTCCTCTTCCTAAGCCTCCTCTTCCTCCTGCCTCATTTATCTCTTTACCTCTTTTCTTGCCTCACTTACTTCTCCTCCTCCTCCTCCTCCTCCTCCTCCTCTCCCCTAACTCTTTTTCTAGGTACATGAAGAGAAAGAGAAGGAAGAAAGGGAGGAAAGGAGGGTAGGAGAAGGGAACGGAGTGAGAATATTAAGTAGACGGAAGAAAGGAAGGAAAATGAAAGGGGAAAAGAGGAAAGAGAAGAATTGGAAGGGAAAGTGAGATAGAAAAGAAAGATGAGAGGGGGGATAAAAAGAAATGCTAAAGGAAGAGGAGAAAAGAGGAAGGAATTAAGAGAGAAAGAGAAGAAAAGGAAAAAGAAGAAAAGAATGAAAAGGGAAGGAAAATTAGAGAACTAGAGTAAACGGAAAGAGGAGGAAAATGAAATGGAGACTAAGTGAATAAAAGGAAAAGAATGGGAAAAAAAAGGAAAAGAATGAAAAGGGTTATAAAGAGGAAACATAAATGAATATGAAGGAAAGAAAAGAAGGAAGAAAAACGAAAAAAGTGGGAGAAAACGAGAAACAGGAAAAGGAGAAGGAAAAAGAGGAAAATATGAAAGGAAACAGGTGGGAAAGGTGGGAAAGGAAGTGAAAAGGAGGAAAAATAAAAAAGTTGCAGATATGGAAAAAAAGAAGTAAATAGAAAACGAGAAATAGGGAAAAAATGAGGAAAGGAAAAACTAACAAAATATAACTGGAAAATGAAAGAATGGAATAAAGAGAAGGAAAAGGAGGGGAAGGAAAGGAAAGGGAGAGAAATATATAGAGAGAAAGGGAAGGAAAGAGAAAATGGGTGATAAAGGTATGGGATAAAAAGGGAAAAAGGGAGAAGTGAAGAAAAGGGAGAGAAAAGGAGGAAAAAGAAAAAGAAAGATAGAGGGAAGGGATGGAAAGGGAGAAGTGAAATGGGAAGAGAAGGGAGAGAAAAGGAGAAGGAAGAAAAAGAAAAATAGGGAAATAAAAGAAAATATAGGGAGAAAGAGAGAAAGAAAAGGAAAATATATAGAAAAGGAAGGGAGAAAGGGAAAGAAAGGGAGACAAAAGAAGAAAAGAAGGAAAGAGACAGAAGAAGAAAGAAAGAAAAATTGAAATAAAAAAAGAGAAATAGAAGATGAGGAAGAGAAAGGAAGTATAGGAAGAGAAAGGGAAGAAAAGGGAAAGGAAAGGAAGGAAAATGAAAGGGAAGTAGAGGGAGGGAAAAGGAAGGAAAGGGAGTGAAGGAAGGAATGAGAAGGAAAGGAAAGAATGGGAGGGAAAGACAAGGAAATAAAAGTAAGATAAAGGGAAGGAAAGGGAAAGAAAGGGAAGAAAAAAGAGAGAGGAAAAGAAAGGGAGAGAAAGGGATGTAAAGGGAAGTAAATGGAGAGCAAGGAACGTAAAGGGAGAGCAAGGGAAAAAAAAGGGAGAGAAAGGGAAGGAAAGGGAAAGAAAGGGAAAGAAAGGGCGGTAAAAGGAAGTAAATGGAGAGCAAGGAAAGTAAAGGGAGAAGAAGGGAGAAAAAGGGAGAGAAAGGGATAGGAAAGGGAAAGAAAGGGAGGGCAATAAAAGTAAAAGAAAGTAAAGGGAAAGCATGGGAAGGAAAGGAAAGGAAGACGAATGGAAGGAAAGAGAGGGAAGAGGAAAAAGGAGTAAGGGCAGCAAACGGTGAGAAAGGGAGAGATAGGGAGAGAAAGGAAAGTAAAGGGAGAGGAAAGGGAGGAAAGAAAGAGAAGGGGAAGAAAAAGAAGAGAAAAAGAAAGGAAGGGAGAGAAAGAAAACTAAAGAAAAGGAAAGACAAGAAAAGGGAGATAACGGGAATGAAAGGAGAAGAAAGGGAAGGATAGGAAGGGAGGGAAAGTAAAGTAAAGGGAGAGAGGGGAAACCAAAGGAAGAGAAAGGGAAGTAAAAGAAGAGAAAGGGAAAGGAAGGGAGAGAAAGAGAACTAAAGAAAAGGAAAGACAAGAAAAGGGAGATAAAGGGAAGGAAAGGGAGGGAAAGGGAGGGAAAGGGAAGCAAAGGGGAAGCAAAGGGAGGCACTTGGTCGATTCAGTAATAATTATGTTCCTGCCACACACTTCCCTCTCCCATCGATCCCTCCTGTTGCTCTCTCTCTCTCTCTCTCTCTCTCTCTCTCTCTCTCTCTCTCTCTCTCTCACCTCTTGTTTGTGTTCCTCTTGCTTTTCATTTTTTCCTTCAATACCTCCTCCTCCTCCTCCTCCTCCTCCTTCTCTTCCTACTCCTACTTATCTTTCTAACACTCCTCGTCCTCCTCCTCATCATCATCGTCATACCTCTCCTCCTCCTCCTCCTCATCATCATCATCATCATCATCATCGTCATACCTCTCCTCCTCCTCCTCCTCCTCCTCCTCCTCCTCCTCTTCCTCCTCCTCGTACATGTGTAAAATTATGAAGTCAGCCGCACAGATGTTCACAAGCAGAGGAAGAGGGGAAGAGGAGGAGGAGGACGAGGAGGGGAAGAGGAGAAGGGGGAGGGGAGTAAAGAGCGAGGGGAGAGAGAGAAGAGGGGAAGGGGAGAAAGTACAAAAGATAGAGAGATTTACGGAAAGAGAAACAGAGTAGAATGGAAGTGATTGGAAGGAAGAGAGGAAGAGAAAGTGAATGAAAGGAGGGAGAGAGGAAATTGAGAGAGACAGATGTGAAGAGAAATTGAATGAATGAATGAATGAGGAAAAGGGGAGAATAGTGTCAAGAAGATAAATGATGGGAAAAGGAATGGCGTAAATGAAGGGAATGAGAAAGAGAAGAAAAGAGAAAAGTGGAGAGAGAAAAAGGGATGGGAAGAGAATAGAAGAGGAATGGAATGAATGAAAGGAATGAGGAAGAGGAGGAAAAGTGGAGAAGATAATTGATGGGAAGATGAAAGGAGTAAATGAATGGAATTAGGAAGAGAGAAGTGAAGAAGAAAAGAGATAGGAAGGGAATGAAGAAGAGGAGAAGGAAGGAAAATGAGAGAATGAGAAGGGAATGAAAAATAAGAAAGAGAAGGAAGGGGAAAAATTAAATAATAAGGGAAATGAAG
>NC_066509.1:25030503-25158003 GCF_024679095.1 Eriocheir sinensis | reverse complement strand
TAATAATAATAATAATAATAATAATAATAATAATAATAATAATAATAATAATAATAATAATAATAATAATAATAATAATAATAATGATAATAATAATAAATATAAAAGAGAAAGCAAAGACAGAAAGTCGAAAAAGAAGAAGAAGAAGAAGAAGAAGAAGACGAAGAAGATGATAATGATGTAGAACGAGTGCAAACCGCCCGCTGCCAACATCCTCTGGTCGGAGTGCTCAAAATGAGAAAATATGCATTTTTGACCTCAGTGACCTTGACCTTTAACCTTTGACCTTGAAAATCGGTCTCGTCCGTTGGGGGGCCATTAGTAGTCCACCTATGAAGTTTCAACATCCTTGCTGTAATGGTTCAAAAGTTATCGCGTTACAGAAAAAAAAAAAATTTACACAGCTGAAAACAATACCTTCCGCAAAATTCTTTTGAGGGCGGTAAAAAGAAGGGAGGCGGCGGCTGAGCGGTCAGCGTGAGGACGCGGCGTCCAAGAGGAGGCAGTTTCGCCTCCCGCCCGCCGCTACAAGCTGACAATTTTCAGTCGCCGCCGAGTGGCCTAAGAGACTACCCACATGATGCCCTGAAAACCACCTGTTAACCCAGACTCTAGATTCTCTCTAAACGAAGATCAAATTATGAGTTCCGGGGGGGTAACATGAGCCAAGCACGATGGCGCCACTATAAACACTTGCCTGCGCCATAACGAACTGGGCTCGACCATCAGGCCCCACCATGAAAGTCTGCTGACGCCATAGGTGAAACGTAGAAAAATAAACTACTACTACTACTACTACTACTACTACTACTACTACTACTACTACTACTACTACTACTTTACACAAATACAAAAAAAAAAAAACGTGCAGATGAGAAATATCTGTTCAATCTCTTCAATAATTTATTTTTCTTCATTTTTTCCATTTCCCTCCGAGCGAGGCATCGCATAAATAGATGACAACTTCATCCACAGGAGGGAGGAAGGAAAAAACAGAAACAAAAAAGAAAAAAGAAAAGTACAATCCAAAACTCCATCCTGAAACCAAAACCGAAAGAAAAACACCTCACAAGTTCTCTCTCACACACACACACACACACACACACACACACACACACACACACACACACACACACACACACACACACACACACACACACACACATACACTCACACACACACACACACACACCGACATATTCATCCGTCTGTTGAACTAAACAAACGTTACTGAGCCAAACACAATAAACGTTCCCACACTGCAAACGTTGCCGATAAACAACTGAAACTCTGAGAGCGTGCGTGCGTGCGTGCGTGCGTGCATGCGTGCGTGCGTGTGTGTGTGTGTGTGTGTGTGTGTGTGTGTGTGTGTGTGTGTGTGTGTGTTTGTGTGTGTGTAAACATGGATCAAGTACTTTATGGGGTACTGGACGAGGAGGAAGCGGAAGAAGAGCAAACATGGAAACGTGGAAAGACAGAGATGACTCTAGGCCCATTCCTATGCGGAGGCGATGGACATTTTCAACCATTGCTGGGTGGCTGGGGGTTACTCTCCTGCTGCCCAGCTGTCAATCAACAGTCAGCAATTTGATCAAGAAGAGCACCCTTGAGGTCCATGGTCAAAGGAAGAGCCATACATCACGGACATGCAGACACCTTCAATAAAATTCAGCCGTGCCATTCACCGGCTGGGCCAAACCACAAATCCTCACAAGAGGACTTACTAGAGCTATATTCAGCAACTAGAAACAACAGGAGGTTGCCCGATCCATTGAATTTGTCCGCTCTTTAGGGACTGCAGCGCCTGGCGAGCGGATCAAGGCCCTATTTCTGTAGGTTCAGTGCAGCCTACGCCTGACACAACAAAGTAACCGTCGATCCGATTTTTTAAAAGTTGATGGTTTTCAGACTCCCTAGTTCTGCAGGAAGGCTGTTCTAATAACATATGACTCGGTTTGAGAACAATAAAACTCCTGTCGATGTACTACACCGCCTCGCTTGAATGGCTTGAGAGTTATTTCTAGTCATTGAATTACTCTGGACCTCAAAAAACGTTCCTGAACTTCTTCAATTTGCTTGAAGACTTGCATCAAATCTCCTCGTAAGCGTCTCTTTTCCTGCGTAAAGAGGTTGAGGCGTTTGAGGTGTTCTTCCTACCTGATTCCGTCCATATTTTTTTTTAAGTTGGAATCATTTTTGAAGTGCGTCGCTGATGTTTCTCCAGTAACTTAATGTCCTTGAACTCACTGCATATTGCAGGAATGGTCTTACCATTAAGATACATATAGATAACATTATTCCCGGCGTCTTACACGAGAAAATCGTCACCATAAACCCGGGAAAAGTATTGGCTTTCTTATAAGCTTTTTTTACACTAGTTTCTGTTTCAGATCATTGCTGATGGCGACCCGAGAACTGATTCCTCCTGCACGACCTGCAGAAGCTTCCTATGCATGTTGTATGTGTGGTGAGCATTTCTGGACCCAAAGTGGTGATAGGAGGAAAAGGAGGAGGAGGAGAGTTGGTTGCTGAATTAGCAAAAGGCAAAGCTACTGAGTTACTGCAAATAATAATAATAATAATAATAATAATAATAATAATAATAATAATAATAATAATAATAATAATAATAATAATAATAATAATAATAATAATAATAATAATAATTGGGGGGACGTCTTAAAAATCTGACCCGCCAGAACAAGAAGCATAAGAATTTTGCAATATCTTGGAAATTCTTGCCCGCTCTATATAGGGTAATTCTTGCTGCCCAGGTGACGGCTATATATAGCAGGATGACACCGGAGCCACCTCACTCCCCTGAAGAAGCGAAAGTAAAACTAATCGGGAATAAACTCATCAAAAACACACCCTTGTTTACTTCCTCCTCCTTCAGTCACCTTGTCGAAAATGTCCTTACATAATAATAATGTCAATAAGAAGAAGAAAAATATGAAGAAGAAGAAGAAGAAGAAGAAGAAGAACAACAACAACAACAACAATAATAATAATCAACAACAACAACAACAATTCGAAACAACTACTGCAACAATTATCTACCTGACCATCCCTGCCTTGACAGAGAGAGAGAGAGAGAGAGAGAGAGAGAGAGAGAGAGAGAGAGAGAGAGAGAGAGAGACTAAGTGAATATTGATTATGGGCACTACCTCCTTCTCCTCCACTTCTTCTCCTCCTCCTCCTCCTCCTCCTCCTCTTCCACCTCCTCCTCCATCTTCTTGTCCCTGTCCATTCAAACTTCCTCTCCCATCCTATCTTCCTATCTTCTTTCCTGTCTCCTTCCTTTTTCTCTCTCTCTCTCTCTCTCTCTCTCTCTCTCTCTCTCTCTCTCTCATAAATTCACATTAATATTCCATCGCACGACGAGGGAATGAAAAAGTCACGTTATTGGCTTATTCAAATTATTTTACGACGAAATTAAATTAAAAAAATAACTTGAAAAAAAATAAAAAATAAAAAAGTAAAAAGAAAAGAAGAATATATACTTTTGAATTCATAAAAAAAAAAAAAACGTATGGACTGTTCGAAGCAAGAGCAAACTACAGATTCCTGAAATATAAACAAAAAAGTATAGATCCCAGAAACTGAAAACAAATGAAAGTATAAATTCTGAAACCAAGGAAAGATATCACACGCCCCTCAGGCAGGTTGTTTATGAAGAAGAGGAAGAGGAAGAGGAGGAGGAGGAGGAAGAGGAGGGGGAGGGGGAGGAGGAAATTAAAAAGTGATAAAAGAATAATGAAGTGAAGAGAATGAAGAAGAAGAAGAACAACAACAACAACAACAACAACAACAACAACAACAACAACAACAACAACAAACAAGAACTAGAACAAGCACAAGAAGAACAAGAACAAGAAGAACAAGAACAAAAAGAACAAGAACAAAAACAAGAAAAAAAAGAACACGAACAAGAAGAAAAAAGAAAAAAAAGAAGAAGAAGAAAAAGAAGAAGAAGAAGAAGACAAAAAAAGCAGTAGGTACAAAAAAAAAGAAGAAAACAACAATCTATTTTCGGCTGATAAAATTTTCACATTCCAATTTTCTTCCCATTATTCTTTTCCTTCCCGATTATTTCTTTCATCTTTTCTTCATTATTTTGCTTCATTTCCATTCCCTCTCATTAGTCTGCCTATCTTCCCTCGTGTTTTCACCTCTCCTTAACTCCTTCATTCTTACCGTTCTTTCTTCCCTCTTCCCTTCCTTCCTTTCTTCCTATCTTCCTTTCTTTCTTTCTTGCTGGTTTCTTTTTCTCTCTAACTTCCTTCCTTCACTTCTCCAAAAATCCTTCAATATTATTTTTTATGTCTCCTTCTTTCCTTCCTCTCCTTCCAATATTTTTTCCTTCCTTCCTTCCTTCCTTTCTTCCTTCCTTTAATTTCATCTTTCTTCCTTTTCTTCTTTGCCTTTTTTCTCTCTCCTTTTCTTCATGCCTCTTTACTTCCTTTCCTCCTTTCTTAAAAAATCCTTCCAACCATTTTTTTCTCTCTTCTTTTCATGTTTCTTTATTTCTTTCCTTCCTATCTTTCTTTCTTTCTTTTCCATCCTATTATCTTTCTCTCCTTCCGTTAAAACTTACTCTATTTCTTTGTTATTCACTTACTTTCTTTTTTTCTCTTTCTCACTCTCCTCGTTTATTATCTTTCTTTCTTCCTTCATTCACTCATTCAATTTTTTTCCATTCTTACATCTTTTCTTTCTTTCTTTCTTTCTTTCTTTCTTTCTTACTTACTTACTTACCCTACTTATTTACTTTCAATATATCTTCATTTTTTTATTATTTTTTTATTTTTTCATTTATCTTTTTTTTTTTCCCTCATCTATTTTCGCTTCTCTCTCACGGTTAAAATTTCATTATTTCATCAATTATTCATTTTTGTCTCTTTAATCGTATTTTTATGCCCCACAGCTGTCTAATAATTGGTGGTGGTGGTGGTGGTGGTTTTGGTGGTAGTGGTGGTGGTTTTGGTGGTGGTGATGGTGGTGGTGATGGTGGTGGTGGTGGTGGTGGTTTTGGTGGTAGTGGCGGTGGTGGTGGTGGTGGTGATGGTAGCGGTGGTGGTAGTGGTGGTGGTGGTGGTGGTAGTGGTGGTGGTGATGGTGGTGGTGGTGGTGATGGTAGCGGTGGTGGTGGTGGTGGTGGTGATAATGGTGGTCGTTGTGGTAGTGGTGATTCTCTCTCTCTCTCTCTCTCTCTCTCTCTCTCTCTCTCTCTCTCTCTCTCTCTCTCTCTCTCTCTCTCTCATTCAAGGTATCTTTTTTTCTCCCTCTTCCTTAATCCGCATTAGATTTTTTTCCCTTATTTTGTGCTTAATTTCCTCCTCCTCCTGCTCCTCCTGCTCCTCCTCCTAGCGCACAGAGTATCAATAGCTTTAAGTCTTCTTTGGATAAGTACTTCAGGGATATAAGATTATACTGACCCTTCTTCGCATGTTTTCAGACAGATTGCAGCAAGACCTCAACCTATATTCATATAATTCTCCCCCACAACCTAGATTGCAAGTAGCGAAAGTCAACAATAGAGTAAAGCAACAGTTAATGTCCGCATGACAGGTGGAGTGAGGTGTGGGTGCAGTAAGGTGACAGGTTACTGGTGCGTGCCTAGTACCGCCGGTAAAATGAGGATCAAGCCTCCACCTGTGCCCCTGAAACTACACCTCACCCATCGTGAGTATTAGGGGGGATTCTGGGACTGCCCTGTGTAGGCCACTCGTCCTCTTCCAGTCTCCCTGTATTTCTATGTTCTTATGTTCTTATGTAATGAAGTCATTTTCCCCCACAGCTTAGGTTACCTGTAGTGTAAGTTAAGGGTAGTAATTTCCTCTTATTTCTCTCTTTACTGTAAAATTTCCATGTCCCTTTCTTCCTTAAAGGTATATGGTGTTCTCTTCTAACTATTTCCTGCCGGCACGTTGCCGGAGGGAGAGGTGGGTGGGGAGGAGCCTTCATCTATTCTGTCCTGTCCTACCACACGTAGATTACTAGTAGTAGCGGTAGTAAACAGACACCCTCGCCATAGACCGATAGGTCTTCTGGTGTCTGTTCCTCCTATGTATTCCTCCTCCTCCTCCTCCTCCTCCTCCTCCTCCTCCTCCTCCTCCTCCTCCTCCTCCTCCTTCTCGTAATCATTCCTTCACTTACTCTTTTTTTTTGTTAATTTTCTCCTGATCTCCCTCATTCATTTTTTCACTCCTCATCCTCCTCATCCTCTTCCTCCTCCTCCTCTTCGTAATCATTCTTCTACTTACTCTTTTTTTAAGTTAATTTCCTCCTGGTCTTCTTCTCCTTCATCCTTCTTTTTTGTCACTCCTCCTCCTCCTCCTCCTCCTCCTCCTAATCACCCCTTTAATCACCTGAAGGGACAATAGAGAGAGTCATTTGCCTCCTCTGATTGGTCATTACCTACTCCTCCTCCTCCTCCTCCTCCTCCTCCTCCTCCTCTTCTTTTTTTCTTCCTCCTCTTCTTCCTCTTCCCCTTCGTTCTCCTTCTCGTTCTGCTCCACCTTTACCACCACCACCTCCTCCTCCTCCTCCTCCTCCTCCTCCTCCTCCTCCTCCTCTTCCCTCCTCCTTTCCCTCTCCTCAGTGTTCGCATGTACCCTTAAACCCTATTCACACACAGGCGACCTCGGAACGAAAGCGCCGCGATGCTGGTTCGTTCTGGTATCGTCGGAAATTGAAGCACTTTGGCCCGTCCCAGGGGTGTGGACTATTTTGGCACGACGCTTGCACGAGTATTGCCCGAATGCTGGACGGAAGCTGCACAACCATAAAGATGCCTGCCCGACAGCTGCCCGGTATCCGAACGAACGATGACAATCAATATTGAGATTTGAATTCAACGTTTTTTTCAGAGGACGATTCCTGCCCGACTAGTGCCCGGGAACAAAACGACAATAAAGAACACTGCCCGATTGCTAAACGAATGTTGCTCGATAACTGGACGAATGGAGAACGACTCCTGACAGGGTATGTGCCACGCCCTTCCCCTAACTCGCTAATCCAGGACCTGGGTGCGTCCTTGACATGTGTGCTGCGGTCCTGACCCCACCAAACGCACACACACACACACACACACACACACACACACACACACACACACACACACGCACACACACACACACAAAAAAAAAATCACTCACGTGAACGCCCGTCATCTGTGGGCTCTTGGTAGCGAATATGTCAGGTGACTGGGCAGCACACAGGAGCGTCAGGTCAGGGTAGCACACAGGGGCGTCAGGTCAGGGTAGCACACAGGGGCGCCAGAAGTGTAGGGTGGCGGGCAGGGCGACAGGGAGTATAAGGGCGTCAAGTACGGTTGCATAACTTCGAGGGGAAGCGAGCGTAGTGGCGCTTTTTTGTAGCCAACGGGCTGCTAAGTTGCCAAAAAAAAAACGCGTGCTGGTGACATGTCGGGCAGCACTCGTTTAGCTCTCGTTCAGCATTCGCTCAAGTGAACGATTCGCCGGGCAGCTATCATGCAGCTGTTGTGCAGCTGCCGGAGAGCTGTCGGGCAGCTGTTGTAAGGGTCAAAATTTTAATTTCGTACCCAATCTTTGCACGAGTGCTGCCGACCTAACGCGAAAGCTGCACGAATGCTGCACCATAGCTGGACGATCACTGCAAGTGATGCACGATGCCTGCAGCACTCCTGCCCGATCTTTGACAAGATCGCCAGCCACGCCGATGGCTGCCGAAAAAATAAGTGCAGCGCTAATTTTTCGTGCTTCTTGTCGACTCATCGTCCAACGGTCGTGGTGCAAGACGATGTGCTACGAATATGAACCCGAATGCTGCATGAATGGCAGTCGGGCAGCTGTCGCGTTCAAGATCGTGTATGTGTGAAAGCCCCTTTAAGCAGCACCGTCTCCCTTCTCCTCCTCTTCTCCTCGTTCCTTTCCTCCTCTTCCTCCTCTTCATCATCATCATCCTCCTCGTGCTCATTCTCCTCGTCCACTGTCTTCATTCTTCTCTCCGACCCCTCCAGATATATCCTCCTCCTCCTCCTCCTCCTCCTCCTCCTCCTCCTCCTCCTCCTCCTCCTCTTCCTCTCCTCCTCCTTCTCCTCCATAATCCTCCTTCAGTCTACTGCACGGCTTGTGTATAATCCATACAGGTGAAAGACAGGTAATGAAAGTAGGGGGAGGAGGAGGAGGAGGAGGAGGAGGAGGAGGAGGAGGAGGAGGAGACCTGTTGCTTTGATATGCGTCTGAATACACCTTTTGTTTGTTTCTGAGTTTATTTGTGAGCGTGTAAATGTGACCGTTTGTGTGTGTGTGTGTGTTTGTGTGTGTGTGTGTGTGTGTGTGTGTGTGTGTGTGTGTGTGTGTGTGTGTGTGTGTGTGTGTGTGTGTGTGTGTGTGTGTGTGTGTGTGTGTGTGTGTGTGTGTGTGTGTGTGTGTGTGTGTGTGTAGGCGAGTGTGTGATTACATGTTTGCGTCGTCCTCTCCTCCTCCTCTTCCACCTCCACCTCCTCCTCCTCCTCCTCCTCCTCCTCTTACCTCTCCTCCTCCGTCTCTTCCTACTCACCTTCCTCCATCTTCTCTTTAATCCTTTCTCTTGTACCTCTTCTTATACTTCTCCTCCTCCTCCTCCTCCTCCTCCTCCTCCTCCTCCTCCTCCTCCTCCTCCTCCTCCTCCTCCTCCTCTTGAAATAATTAACTATGGTCTTCATATTTTAACGTGTTGAGCAAGATATTAGAATAAAAAGTGAGGAGGAAACGGAGGAGGAGGAGGAGGAGGAGGAGAAAGAAGAAGAGGAAAAAGAAGAAAAAGAAGATTAGAGGAGAAGGAGACAGAGAAAAAGGGGGAAGAGAAGGAAAAGAAAGAAAAGCATAAGAGAAGAAGAAGAAGGAGGAGGAGGAGGAGGAGGAGGAGGAGGAGTAGGAGGAGGAGGAGGAGAAAGAAGAAGAGGAAAAATAAGAAAAAGAAGATTAGAGGAGAAGGAGACAGAGAAAAAGGGGGAAGAGGAGGAGAAGAAAGAAAAGCATAAGAGAAGAAGAAGAAGGAGGAGGAGGAGGAGAAGGAGGAGGAGGAGAAGGAGGAGGAGGAGGAGTTTAGGGAAATTAAGCAGGTGGAAAAGATGAGAAAAAGTTGCCTAAGAACAACAGAGATTACGAGGAGGAGGAGGAGGAGGAGGAGGAGGAGGAGGAGGAGGAGGAGGAGGAGGAGTTGGAGGCGGAGGAGGAGGAGGAGGAGGAGGAGGAAGGAAGGAAAAGAAGAAAAAAAAGACGATGCAGAGGGAGAGGAAGAGAAGGAGGAGGGGGAAGAGGAGGAGGAGGAGGAGGTTCTTCATCAAGGAATCAAGGGAAAAGAAGACAGGTTCACAATAAGAGGAAGACCACGCATTGTCACCTCTTTTATGGGAGGAGGAGGAGGAGGAGGAGGAGGAGGAGGAGGAGGATCAAACTCAAGTCAGGGGATGGACGGGTGGCAAATAAGAGGAGGGAGAAGAGAGGGAAGAAAAGAAGAGAAGGAAGGGAGGAGGGAGGGAGGGAGGAGGAGCGTATTCAAAATGAGGTAAGGAGTGATGGGAGGAGGAGGAGGGAGGGGAGGGAAGGGAGAGATGAATAGAAGACACGGAGGGGGAAGGGAGAGGAGGGAGGAGAGGGAGGGAGGGAGCGAGCAAAGGGGGATCAAAGGCAGGGAGACGAAGAGAGCACGTGAAAAATATAATAATAATCCCTGAAGACAAAATGCTTCAGTCGTCCTTCAAATCCACCCACACGTTTTCTTCCTCCAATAAATCATTTTTTCTTTATATTATCGGATTTCTCGTATTATCTGTTATATGGTCTTCGTGTTATGCCGTTTGTACTTACCAGGAGCTTATATTTCGTTCAAGGTTTCGTAATTAGGGCGGGTGATCCAAATCTTTATTTTTTATTTGGTTGGTTATGTTGATGCTATTTATGCACGAAGTAAGGGACACCATATACATCAATTCTAGCCCACAAAACCAGATCTAGGACTCTTTCCTTTTTTACCCATATCTTGATGTCCAGATTTGATATATTTTCAAATCACACCTTCTCCTGTACTTCCCTAATTGCTCTGCACCCGTGAAACATGTGTGGTGTCAGTACCTGGCTTTGGCAATGAAAACAACGGCTCTACATTTTACTGAAAATCCTTAGTTTGCGGAATATGAATTTTTACTTTTCAGTGCCATTATCACCTCTCTAGTATGAAGAAAGGCGAGCTGTTGTTTCAGTCAGACGAGTCTTGGCATAGTTTGAATTTTTCTTTCATTGAAATCGGTTGAAAAATGACAGAGGAGATGCAGTTCAAAGTTCTAAAATTTATGTTTTGGGAAATGGGTTGTCAAAGTTGTTCATGAATTGTAAATGCATAATACACAAACATAACGGAATGATATCGTGGCGTTTACCTCTTCATTTATTAATAATCATATATAAAGTAGTATTTCTTCATGTTCAATCTTATATTTTGATGTGCAGACCTAAAATCTTCATTCTTGAGGCTCCTGGCCCCGGGGTGAGGCATGGTGTTATTTCACAAGGAGAGGCTCTCATAGCTGCCTACTCGTTGTCGCTATTTTTTTTTTTTTCTAAAATCCTGCAGGGCATAGGCTTTCTTATCCTTTTCGGTGTCCTTCTTCTTTTTCAGTGTTTTCTCCTGTTTGCTTCTGATGATTCTTCATCCTTCTTGAATTTCCATGGAGCGGTCAAGGGCTGTGGCCACAAGCCTTTACTACGCCACGGGAAGGGCTGGATATCACTTTTATTGCCATAACAGTACGTAGATTTTTGTAAATAACGGCAACACACAATGACTGATATGCATCATGAGGTCACGCTTGAGGCAGTGGGGGTCCATTACACGCCCATAAAAGTGAATCTAGTGCGAATTTTGATGAAATAGTCCGTATACGCATTCCCAGAGGCAACACGAGGGTGGACGATTTTGTTCAAAAAATCACGTTTTTCACCATTTCATGACCAACCGCCCCCTTGAGGTAGAGACGGTTTCGAAGTAGGGCTTTGTAATGTAGACAGTTTCGTTATAGAGGGACAGTTTCATTATAAAGAGACAGTTTCGTTATAGAGGGACAGTTTCGTTATATACTTAAGCGAAAAACACCGATGACACTCAATTATCCTGGCCTGTTCCCGCCCCCCAGAGTGGGTCTCGTGCGGCCACTCAGCTCAATGCGGGTCTTGATTTTCTTTCCTCGGTGTCGTCGTCGGCCCATGAACTTAAATCCTGCCAAGACTAACACCGTCATTTCTTGTCGCTCAGGGACCGCCGATCCACCACGTCCTGGTATCTGAGTTGACAAGCAAGCAATTCACTTTTGTAACTTTAAAATTACTTGAGACAGCATTAGCTTCCAAGTTGACCTTTGAGAATGACATTTGGAGAACTGCTTCTCTGATTTCCCAGAAGGCCGGTGTGTTGAGGAAATGCAAGGCTTATTCCTGTGGTGGTAATACTGTTTTAATTGCTTGGATGTCGGCGGCTGCATCTCATCTCTGACTTTTATATCTTTCTTGTAATCTTATATAGTTTCTACGACCCGACGATATGTTATGACGATATGAATGCTACATCTTCTACTACTACTACAACTACAACAACTACTACTACTACTACTACTACTACTATATAATAATAATAATAATAATAATAATATACCTCTTCCTCACCCTTATTCTCAACCATCAACACCACCTCCACCACCTCCTTCTCCTTAACACCTCTTCCTCAACTTCTTCAGCCACCACCACCACCACCACCACCATCTCCTCCTCCCCCTCTTCTCCTCCTCCTCCTCCTCCTCCCCTCAATAAGCTCCACACATTACAGTCTATTTGCTCTATTTTAGGTCCTTGTTGACGTGCAAAAGTTGATAGTCTTGAGCGACGTGCGCGGTAAATAAAACGTTTGGGATGCATTAGACTTTGGTTTTTGTTTTGTCTCGCTTTTATTATTTTTATTTCGCTATTTTTATTTCGTTCACTTTTATTCTCCTCTTTTTACTTTGTTTTGAATATTAGCATTTTAAGGGTATATTTCATTTATGTTGATTTTTCTTTCATTCTAATCATTTTAATTTGGCCCCATTCAAGGAGGTTAAACAAAATTACCACACACACACACACACACACACACACACACACACACACACACACACACACACACACACACACACACACACACACACACACACACACACACACACACACACACACACACACACACACACACACACACACACACACACACACACACACACACACACTTTAATCCCACACTATTATCGAAGAAAACTTGAAAACTTCCGAGGAATGGAGAAAATTCTTCCGCCAAAACAAATCTTTTCACAACTCTTGCCCGAGAAATATTTCCATTATTCTTTAAAATAAATCTCCCAGTTATATATTCTTTAAAACGCGTCGCTTTTTTTTTTTTTTTTTTTTTTTTTTACTTTTGTGTTTCCTTGCGGCTAAATTCTCCGACGAACGTTTTCTCTGTTATTCATCCTCTTGTTCGTCGCGTCTCTCAATCATTTATCTTCTTTATTTATTTATTGTACTTTTAAAATAGATCTTCGTTACATATTCTTTAAAACGCGTTGCTTTGTGTGTGTATGTGTGTGTGTGTGTGTGTGTGTGTGTGTGTGTGTGTGTGTGTGTGTGTTTCCTTCCGTTTTAATTCTCCTACCAACGTTTTCTCTTCGTTATTCATCCACATCTTCGTACCGTCTCTAAAACATTTATCTTCTTATTCACTTATTCATGTTTTCATAGATTAAAACACTTCACCGTCTTATGAATATTTCCCCTCTTATCATAATCTAAAAAAACATCATTCACATTTAATTAATTCAAGTCTTCATGGGTGAGTTGAGGTTGGTTGAAGTTATGAGAGATAAGGTAAAGTTAGGTAATGTTAGGTGAGGTTAGGTGAGGTTAGGTGATGTTAGATAAGATTAGGTAAGGTTAGGTGAGGTTAGGAGAGGTTAGGTGATGTTAAGCGAGGTTAGATGAGGTTAGGAAAGGTTATATGAGGTTAGGTGAGGTTAGGTGAGGTTAGGTGATGTTAAGCGAGGTTAGATGAGGTTAGGAAAGGTTATATGAGGTTAGGTGAGGTTAGGAGAGGTTAGGTGATGTTAAGCGAGGTTAGATGAGGTTAGGAAAGGTTATATGAGGTTAGGTGAGGTTAGGTGAGGTTAGGAAAGGTTATATGAGGTTAGGTGAGGTTAGGTGAGGTTCAGTGAGGTTAGATGCGTTTCATTTCCCTTTTCATCCTTCACTTTTTCATCGTCGTTCTAAGCGTCCCGACCCTCTCTCTTATTCATTCGAGTTTCCATTAATATCCAAACAAGACGGTTCTCGTTTCCTGCCTCATCCTTTTCCTCACTTGCAATACACTTGATGCAATTCTTTGGAGGCTCTGTGAAATATTAAAACGCTTGGAATAATTTAGAAGAGTCATGAATTTTTTACGTAGATGAAGGAGGAGAAGGAATAAAAGGAGGAGGAGAAGGAGGAGGCGGTGGTTGCGTTGGTGGTAGAGGTGATGGTGGTGATTGATGAGAGAAGGGGAAGAGGAGGAGCCGAAGGAGGAGAAGGAGGAGACGGAGGGGGAAGAGGAGATGGAGGAGGAGGAGAGGAAGAGAAAGAATACTCTGAGGAAAAAGCTCTGAGACTACTTAAATCTATATCCCTAAGTTCAGCCATGGCAGTCTGTTCCTTGTTTCTCTATTCCGCGGTGTAGTGAGAAAGGTTATCAGCCACAGGAGGAGAAGGAGGAGGTGGTTCTTGTGGTGGTAGTGGTGATGGTGGTGATTGATGAGAGAAGGGGAAGAGGAGGAGCCGAAGGAGGAGAAGGAGGGGGAAGAGGAGGGGAAGGTGGAGGAGGAGAGGAAAGGGAAGAATACACTAAAGAAAAATCTCTGACGCTTCTTAAATCTATATCCCTAAGTTCAGCCATGGCAGTTTGTTCCTTGTTTCTCTATTCCGCGGCGTAGTTACAATTCACATGAGCCACAGTGCTTGAATCTGTATCGCTAATTCATCCCTCGGCGACGCGTTCCGCTCCCTCAACAAATATTTTCAAAGGCCATAAAGGGGATCAGTTGGGTTCTCACGAGGACTTTTATATATTCATGGTGCAAAGGCCTTGTTAAACTATCCCTAGGCTCACAAAACTACCCATGGAAACACTAACACAACCTCTACGAAAGCTATATCAAGCGTTTGGATGTATGCAGTAAAATGCCAGACTACCACCAGGCTCCTAAAACTACCCATGGAAACACTACCACAACCTCTACGAAAGCTATATCAGATGTATGGGTGTATGCAGTAAAATGCCAAACGACCACCAGGCTCCTAAAACTACCCATGGAAACACTACCACAACCTCTACGAAAGCTATAACAAACGTTTGGATGTATGTAGTGAAATGCCAGACTACCACCAGGCTCCTAAAACTACCCATGGAAACACTAACACAGCCTCAACGAAAGCTATATCAAGCGTTTGGGTGTATGTAGTGAAATGTCAAACTACCACCAGGCTCCTAAAACTACCCATGGAAACACTAACACAGCCTCAACGAAAGCTATATCAAACGTTTGGGTGTATGTAGTGAAATGTCAAACTACCACCAGGCTCCTAAAACTACCCATGGAAACACTAACACAACCTCTACGAAAGCTACATCAAGCGTTTGGGTGTATGTAGTGAAATGTCAAACTACCACCAGGCTCCTAAAACTACCCATGGAAACACTAACACAACCTCTACGAAAGCTATATCAGACGTTTGGGTGTATGTAGTGAAATGTCAAACTACCACCAGGCTCCTAAAACTACCCATGGAAACACTAACATAACCTCTACGAAAGCTATAACAAACGTTTGGATGTATGTAGTGAAATGCCAGACTACCACCAGGTTCCTAAAACTACCCATGGAAACACTAACACAGCCTCCACCAAAGCTTTATCTTATGTGTGGGTGTGGGTGTGCGTGTGAGTGTGTGTGCGTGTGAGTGTGTGTGTGTGTGTGTGTGTGTGTGTGTGTGTGTGTGTGTGTGTGTGTGTGTGTGTGTGTGTGTGTGTGTGTGTGTGTGTGAGTGTAGGCCCCGAAATGCTTGATAATATGGACCTAGGCTTCCTCCCTTTGCCGGCCAGGTGGTCAAGGCTGGGTCTGGTTTCGCTTTACAAGGATCAAGGATATTAGGAGGCGGCAGGAATTCACTGGACCTAAACGTTCCTCCTCCTAAGAACTAATTATCCACCCTAAACCCTCTTCCTCCCCCTCCCTCCCACATCCATAAATATGTCATACTTCCACATGAAACCTACACTCATATTTGCACTGACAACAAAACCGCTTAATTGCTACATTCATCCACCGGCCTAGTCATAAACCACATTTTGTTTGCCTCCTTCCCGAGCCTGTATTTATCCAACTTGTATCCAATGAACCTGTATTTATCCAACTTGTATCCATTGCTGCGTGTCCCATCGTCTTATATTTTGGAATGTATACTTCATCATGATCCCTTTTTGTTATGGCCACGAGCCCGCTCAAATATTTAAATAATGTCACCACGCATGCAGTTTTAGCGTTTCCTACGGGTCAAAACTGCCTTACTCTTTCTCTGTACGTTAAGTTCTAGTTTCGATGAGGTGAAGTGAAGTTAGATGTAGTTAGATTAGTTTAGATGAGGTCAGGTGAGGTTAGACGAAGTTAGGTGTGGTTAGGTGAGGTTAGGTGAGGTTAGGTGAGGTTAGGTGAGGTTAGGTGAGGTGAGGTGAAGTTAGATAAGGTTAGGTGAGGTTCAGTGAAGTTGGGTGAGGCTAGATAAGGTTAGGTGAGGTTATGTTAGGATACAAGACAAAGCAATATGCGTCCCTTCATCCACCTCCTTGGTTGGGTAAGGTTAGGCTTAGTTATGTTTGCCAGGGGAGGTCAGGTTTGGACACGGGGAGGAACCAACATTCTTCATCCTTCCCCTTTACGCCGAGGAACAAGGCCACTGGGTTGGTGCTTAGTCCTCTATTTTTGGACGCAGCGTTAGTGGGTCATTCTGCCTACCATGCCGACCCCCAGGTGTGCCCAGGTAAAGGTGCTGCCGCCCATAACCAGGTAGGAAGTCGTTATCCTACCTGAGTGTGCGGCGAAGGGAGAGAAAAACAAAACTAGGGAAAACTAAAGCTGCCCCTCCTGAAGGCGAACTTTTGTGTGTGTGTGTTTTTAGGGAATTGTTTTGAGTACATGGAGTCGTTATCTTGCCCGAGTGTGCGGCGAAGGGAGAAAACAAACTAAAGGGAAGGAAAACTAAGACTGTCCCTTCTGTATGCGGGGTTTTTTGTTGTGTGTGTGTGTGTGTGTGTGTGTGTGTGTGTGTGTGTGTGTGTGTGTGTGTGTGTGTGTGTCCTTAGTGTATTGTTCTGAGTACACGAAGTCGTTATCTGGCCCGAGTGTGCGGCGAAGGGAGAAAACAAACCATACAGAAGGGAAACTTAAACTGTCCCTTCTGTATGCGGGGTTTTTTGTTGTGTGTGTGTGTGTGTGTGTGTGTGTGTGTGTGTGTGTGTGTGTGTGTGTCTTTAGTGTATTGTTCTGAGTACATGGAGTCGTTATCTTGCCCGAGTGTGCGGCGAAGGGAGAAAACAAACCATACAGAAGGGAAACTTAAACTGTCCCTTCTGTATGCGTGTTTTTTGTGTGTGTGTGTTTTTAGTGTATTGTTCTGAGTACACGGAGTCGTTATCTTGCCCGAGTGTGCGGCGAAGGGAAAAAACAATCATAGAAAAGGAAAACTAAGACTGTCCCTTCTGTATGCGGGTTTTTTTTTTGTGTGTGTGTGTGTGTGTGTTTAGTGTATTGTTCTGAGTACATGGAGTCGTTATCTTGCTTGAGTTTGCGGTGAAGGAAGAGAAAACTACAAAAAAAGGAAATCTAAAACTGTCCCTTCTGTTTGCGGTTCTGTGTGTTTTTAATGTTTTGTTTTGAGTACATGAACAGTGCACGATTGTCTGCCTTTTTTTAATGACAAATTGGGGTTAGGTGAGATTAGGTGAAGTTAGGTGAGGTTAGATGAGGTTGGGTGAGGTTAGGTGAGATCAGGTGAGGTTAGATGAGGTTAGGTGAGGTCAGGTGAGGTTAGGTCAGGTTAGGTGAGGTTAGGTGAGGTTAGGTGAGGTTAGATGAAGTTACATGAGGTTAATTGAGGTTAGGTGAGGTTAGGTGAGGTTAGATAAGGTTAGGTGAAGTTACGTGAGGTTAATTGAGGTTAGGTGAGGTTAGGTGAGGTTAGGTAAGGTTAGATAAGGTTAGGTGAAGTTACATGAGGTTAATTGAGGTTAGGTGAGGTTAGGGAAGGTTAGATAAGGTTAGGTGAAGTTACATGAGGTTAATTGAGGTTAGGTGAGGTTACATGAGGTTAGGTGAGGTTAGATAAGGTTAGGTTAAGTTACGTGAGGTTAATTGAGGTTAGGTTAAATTAGGTGAAGTTAGGTGAGGTTAGGTAAGGTTAGATAAGGTTAGGTTAAGTTACGTGAGGTTAATTGAGGTTAGGTGAGGTTAGGCGAGGTTAGATGAAGTTATACAAGGTTGGGTGAGGTTTAGCAGGTCACTCCTAGGCGATATTACTCCCCAGTGTTTAATCACGTATTGTTGTGTACCGTTGCTAACGATGTTGCCAGGAGACGGTTTTAATTACACACAGTAGATGCGCATTTGTTATACTCACGGCATTGTGTCTGGTTACGGCATTGTTTGTTCGCGGTATTATGTCTCTTTGTTGTTGTTATGTATGTCTGTTTCTCTATGCTAATTAATATCAAGAACTAAACGATATTACGCGATATTACTTCAATGCTACGGTATTAAGGGACTATTACACTGGGCAAAATTTCCGTGGACCATCAGTCAAACCACGATTTCCGCTGGCGTGGTTCTCATTTGTTTCTTGTTATTGCTGTTGATGATGATGGTGAGTAATACCGTCGTCCTTCAGTGAAATCTACCGTAGCTTTGGAAGATCGTGGACACGTCAGAAAACCACGGAAATATGAGAACCACGACAGCGGAAATCGTGGTTTGACTGAAGATCCACGGAAAATTTGCCCAGTGTAACAGCCCCTTTACTTTATTTATGCGATATACGATTATTTAAACGATTTACACGAGGAGAGTATGGAGACGCCGCTCCTCCCGAAATTAGCGTCTCTTTTGCCCACTTTTCCAAACTCTTTTTATAGGGGCGGTGTTTTGCAGACTTTTTTTCTCTTTTTTTTCTCTTTTTCTTCCGCCACTGAGCTGCTTCCTTTACTGTAAAAAAATAATTGAGTCTATCTTTACTACTAGATTAACGTCCGCCTTGCCAAGTTACATTATATCCATGAATACCACACTTGGACAACCCTAGACTTCGTTGTACAGGGGCGGTGTTTTGCAGCTTTTTTTCTCTTTTTTTCTCTTTTTTTCGCCCTTGAGCTGCTTCCTTTAATTTGAAATAAAAAATGAGTTTATCTTTACTACTAGATTAACGTACGCCTTGCCAAGTTACATTATCTTACCCATGAACTCCACGCTTGCACAACCCTAGACTTCGTTGTATCGTAAGGCGCTGATGGGTGGCGGGACATGCTTCACTGCAACACACAGCACACCATACCTACACGTTTCGCTACCTATCGGACCTTAAATATCACTAATAGAACATACTCTCCCGTATTCTATTTCGCTTTTTTTTTTTTTAACAGCAAAGGAAGCAGCTCAAGGACAACAAAAAAAAGTGTGGGGAAAAAAAGCCCGCTAATCGCTGCTCCTATAAAAGATAAAAGTAAGGAGTGCCCAAAAGAGAGGTCAATTTCGGGTGGAGTGGTGTCTGATACTCTCCGCTTGACTATCTTACTATCGCGCCTTACAATACCACTAACAGAACATGCTCTCCCATACTTCATTTCGCTGGGTGAATATTGCACACCTCATTAACATAACTCCATCTCAACATCTAATGAATATTTCCCGTCGGTTTATAATGTTCTAAAAATACTTCATTTCCGTATTATTCATTCAAGTCTTAATATTTCCAAAACCGTCATCTTCAAATTCGTCATTCCCTTTTTCATCGCATGTTCTGGAGTACGAGAATTTAACATCGCTGCACCTTGGACATGAAAAGTCAGTCACAAGAACCCGATTGATAGTAAGATAGTCAAGCGGAGAGTATCAGGACACCTCTCCACCCGAAAGTAACCTCTCTTATGGCCAGTCTTTACTTTTGCGACCTTCGGGAATGTGTTGTGGGAGCCGAAAGCGTTTAAGATTTCGGAACACAGACTTTTTGTATAGAGAAGAGCAACAAGTGGAGGCTAGTGTTACAGGCACCAGCAGGCACCAGCAGGCACCAGCAGGCACCACCCACCGCCAGCAACACGCACCACCACCCACGCCAGCCCAGTACCAACAAGCGGAGCAGCGCCACGGAGATTAATAGCCCTCCCCGCCAGTGTGAAACGTTGACGCATTGCCGCCCACACCGAGGCGACGCGAGCCGGTGATAAATCGTCGCGTGGCTTCATTGTGCATCATTACATAGACGAGCCATTGAATGCAGGTGGATGTTCTGATAAGTTG
Source organism: Eriocheir sinensis (assembly GCF_024679095.1). NCBI lineage: Eukaryota > Metazoa > Arthropoda > Malacostraca > Decapoda > Varunidae > Eriocheir > Eriocheir sinensis. The sequence goes on along the minus strand of NC_066509.1, from coordinate 25,138,358 downwards.
GCGGGCAGGTACGTGGATAGACAACTTGACAGATTGGTAGAGAGATAGATAGATAGATAGATAGATTATTGGATGGACAGACAGATGGAAAATAGAAAGAAAATAGAAGAAGAAGATGGAAAAATAGAAAGAAAATAGAAGAAGAAGATGGAAAAATAGAAAGAAAATAGAAGAAGATGGAAAAATAGAAAGAAAATAGAAGAAGAAGATGGAAAAATAGAAAGAAAATAGAAGAAGAAGATGGAAAAACAGAAAGAAAATAGAAGAAGAAGATGGAAAAATAGAAAGAAAATAGAAGAAGATGGAAAAATAGAAAGAAAATAGAAGAAGAAGATAGAAAAATAGAAAGAAAATAGAAGAAGATGGAAAAATAGAAAGAAAATAGAAGTTGGCGGGCAGGTACGTGCACAGACAGCTTGATAAATAGATTGATAGATAGACAGATAGATAGATTATTAGATGGACAGACATATGAATAAATAGAAAAGGAGAGATAGTTGAATTATTACATAGATAAAGATAGTTAGATAAAGAGATAGAGATGAATAAATAGAAGGATATACTAGTAGGTGGAGAATTAGATCGATAAGATATATAGATAAATAGATATAGATAGATAAATATAGATACATAGCTACATAGATAGACACTGATCGACTTGACTGAATGAGTAATTGACTGATTCACTGACTCACTGACAGACCTAAATAGATAGATAGAGAGATAGTTAGAGATAGACATGCAGATATAAACAAAGATAGACAGACAGATAGCTTGGTAGGTAGGCGATAGGTGTTGGTGGTTTTGTTGTTGTTGTTGGTGGTGGTGGTGTTGGTGGTGGTGCAAGCAGGTAAGCAGGTAGAGAGGTGAGAAGGGAAACACAGGTACGTACAGGTGAGCTTTTTGATGCCATTCCCTCGCGTCCAGGCGCTGACAGAGGCAATATCAGAGCACAGTCAATGAGCGGCAGTGTTTCCCGCGGTGATCGCTGGGCAAGATTAATATTCCGTTGATTATTACGCCAACATCACCACCACTATTACAACCATCATCAATACCAACACTGCCACATAATAGTAAGACCACCACCAACACCAAAACCAGCACCACCACAACACCAACACCAACACCACCACAACAACAACAACAAAACCACCTTCACCACCAACACCACCACCGACACCACCAACACCACCACCAACACCACCACAACAACAACAACAAAACCACCTTCACCACCAACACCAACACCACTAACACCACCACCACCACCAACAACAACAACAACAACAACAATAAAACTATCACTAACACAAACGCAATTTCACCTCCGCTATTGCCTTCCTTACGTAATTGCTGCGTTGTTGTTGTTGTTGTTGTTGTTGTTGTTGTTGTTGTTGTTATCTTCGTTTTATCACACTTTCGCTTCCTGGTTCATTATTTGACTATTTATATCCATTCACCTTTAAGAATTTACTACCTTCATAAGTGCGTAATTAAGACAAACAGACCCTATCTTCTACGCATTACTTATCACCACCATTATCACCACCACTATCATCACCAACCACTATCATCACCAACCACCACTCTCACCACCATCATCATCATCACCACCATTATTATCACCACCACCACCACCATCACCATCACCACCACAATCATCACCACAACCTTCATCAATTACCATCATCACTGTTATTAATTCATTTGTTTAACTGTTATCTTCAACTTATTTTAATCACCAGTATTCAATTTTATCACTGATTATTTTTTACTCTATCTTTTTTTCAGTTTTCTTCTACTTCAATTGTCTTCTAGTTTAATCAACATCTTTATCTTTAAGTATCTATCTCCTACACTATTCCTCTTCCTCTGTATCCGTTTTCTGGATCTGAATCTGGATATTAATGCGCAGGGGACCTTTCAGGCGCATAACACGCATATTTGTGTTGGCTGTTGGGGGGACGGGGGAGCCGAGTGTGCAGGGTAGGGACGCCTGAAGAAACAGGAACAGTGTCAGATGAAGAACCGTCAAGAAGAACACGCTGAGTCTTGTTAGTTAAAAATGCAATGATCCAGTGAAGAATAGGTCCTGAAATGCCGTAGTATTTCAATTTTAATGTCAGTCTTTTGTGCGGGACTTTGTCGAAGGCTTTGGCAAAATCTAAAACAATAGTGTTAACTTGTTTAATGTCACGTCGGTCAAGTAGCCTCGTCATGTCGTGATATGTAGTAATGAGTTGCGATTCACATGAGCGTTTAGGTCGAAAGCCGTGTTGTGAGTCAGTAAGGATGTTGCTTGCGTCAAGGTGATTCATTATGTGTTTGTGTATTATGTGTTCGAAAATTTTACATGGAATCGATGTTAGTGAGATGGGGCGATAATTGGCTGGGTCAGTCCGGTCACCTGTCTTGAATAAAGGATTAATATTTGCCTCAGTTCTTCTCTTGTCTTCTTTAGTTACGATCTTCTGTATTATCTTCTTTATTCCTCATCTTCATTACCCCCTTCATCCTCAGTTGTTCTCCGTGTTTTCTTTAATTACCATCTTCTTTATCCTTAAGTATCTATCTTCTCCTTTATTCCTCTTCTTCATTATCCACTTTATCCTCGGTTCTTTTCTGCGTCATCTTCACCTCGCTTCTTCATTCGCATCATCATAATTACTCTGTGTCTTTGATGTGTTCGGGATTAGATATATTTCGGAGCTCACTGGATTTATGTTCTTCCGGCTTGACCTACTTCACTGCGTTCAATGATGATGATGATGATGATGATGATGAGGATGATGATGATGATGAGGAGGAGGATAATAATGATAATGAGGGATACTTGGTGGTCTCATACACAAATAGCCTTAATTTCTGTATGTATTTACCTTCCTGCCTACTTACCTGTTTACCTACTTGCCTGCTTACCCATCGGTCCACTTACCAACCTATCTACCCATATTCTGACCTACCTACCTACCTGTTTATGTATCTATCTATCTACCAACCTATCTACACATCTCCTTACCTACGCATCTACTACTTACCTATGACTGCTTACCCACCTTCCCACCTACCTAATTACTACCTGCTTACCTAAATAACTTACCCTTACCTGTTACCAAGGGCTCCAATTTTCTGTCCAGAGTCTTCATTTACCTGCCCCAAGAACTCATTTACGTTCGCCAGGTGCTACAAAAGGTGTCATCAGCCCCCCCTCTCCCTTCCCCACCTCCTCCCCACCTTAACTTTTACCCCTTACCTTCTCCCTCCCTTCCCCACTATCCTCCACCTCACTCTCCCCTCCCCCCCGCCCCCCCCTCCCAGCTCAGGTAACATCAAAGGTAGTCATTCGAGGGGCCAGTCTTGCGCAGGTGAACAGGCATCTAATTTGGCCGTGTGTCACCTGGCCAGACTTATATACCTGTGTGTGGAGGTTCGAGCCTTGAAAATTTTTGTTACTGTCACCACCATTGCTGTCATCACAACCAGTACAACGCCATCATCATCACCACCAGTACAACGCCATCATCATCACAACCAGTACAACGCCATCACCATCACCACCAGTACAACGCCATCACCATCACCACCAGTACAACGCCATCACCATCACCACCAGTACAACGCCATCACCATCACCACCAGTACAACGCCATCACCATCACCACCAGTACAACGCCATCACCATCACCACCAGTACAACGCCATCACCATCACCACCATTATCGTAACCTAACACTATCATCAACACCACTATCACTATTATTATCTATTGCTAGTCACCACCACCGCTATCATCACCGTTGCCATCATCACCAGGATTCAAGCATTCTCATCACCAATACCTTCATCATTATCGTTATTATCACTATCATCACCATCATCATTATCACCACTACTGCCATCAACACCACCTCGATCATCACCACCACTATCACCACCACGACCACCATCACCACATCACCTCCACTTAGTTATTCGTCCCCTCTCACCACCACCACCACCACCACAAGAACAAAAAAAAAACTACGCAACACCACATGAAAAAATAAGTAACAAAGAAATACGGAAAAAAAGAAAGGAAATGAGAAGATGGAATACTGAAAAAAATCAACACACGTGCGAAGCCAAATTTAAAAAGAAAAATAATAATGATAATAATAATGTTTCAAATGTAAGAAAAAGTGGTGACCTCAGGAGCGCCTCGCCACCAGAAGGCCTACAATGAGAGGCAATTTACAGCTTGATTACCTCCTCTCCCTTTGTGGACACGTGTAACTCCTCGGGGGGGGGGGGGGGGGGGCGGCAATAAGGACGTGAATTGCCTCTACTTTTAGGTCCTTTGGCGGCGAGGTGAGCAAAGCCGCCAGCACACCACCTCGACCCCCAGCCCGGAGTATTGAGTTATTTGTCTCTGTGGGAACGATATGGTCGCGCCAACCTAACGATCAAGGAAAGTCACACCTCCACACACCCATCCGGAGAGGTGGTGGATGAGTGGACAGCGTGTGGGTGCGGTGTTCTGGAGGACCCAGGTTCGCGTCCCGCCCACTCCTACAAGATGACAATTTTCAGTCATCGCCGAGTGGCCAAAGACGACCTACATGCTGTCCTGAAGACCACCTATCAACCCGGGCTCTAGATGAAGACCACCCATCAACCCGGACTCTAGATGAAGACCACACATCAACCCGGACTCTAGATGAAGACCACCCATCAACCCGGACTCTAGATGAAGACCACACATCAACCCGGACTCTAGATGAAGACCACCCATCAACCCGGACTCTAGATGAAGACCACACATCAACCCGGACTCTAGATGAAGACCACCCATCAACCCGGACTCTAGATGAAGACCACACATCAACCCGGGCTCTAGATGAAGACCACCCATCAACCCGGGCTCTAGATGAAGACCACCCATCAACCCGGACTCTAGATGAAGACCACACATCAACCCGGGCTCTAGATGAAGACCACACATCAACCCGGGCTCTAGATGAAGACCACCCATCAACCCGGACTCTAGATGAAGACCACACATCAACCCGGGCTGTAGATGAAGACCACCCATCAACCCGGACTCTAGATGAAGACCACACATCAACCCGGACTCTAGATGAAGACCACCCATCAACCCGGGCTCTAGATGAAGACCACCCATCAACCCGGACTCTAGATGAAGACCACCCATCAACCCGGACTCTAGATAAACTCTCTAACGAAAACCAAAGACAAGCTCCGTGGGGCAGCATGAGCCAAGCAGGATGGCGCCACCATAAACACTTGTGAGCACCATAGCGGGCTGGGCCATACCGCCAGGCCCCACCAAGAAAGCCTACCGGCGCTACTGGCCAGAAGAAAAATCAAAAAAAAGTCACGCCTGTACTCACTTCTTCGGGTCGCAGCAGCGAAGGCCATGAAGGGGTGGCCCGCGTCCTCTTCCTGGCCCTCTGGTGGCGAGGCGAACACCGACGCCACGCCCCGCGACGCACTACTTCGATCCCGGTCCTGGGGAAAAAACGATAATATTAATAATAATAATAATAATAATAATAATAATAATAATAATAATAATAATAATAATAATAATAATAATAATAATAATAATAATAATAATAATAATAATAATAATAATAATAATAATAATAATAATAATAATAATAATAATAATAATAGTAATAATAGTAATAATAGTGATAATGATAATGAGTGACGATAACAACATAACAATAATAATGATAACAAAGATAACATGACCAGCAACACCGGCATTAATAACGATAATAACACAGGTGATAGGCTTCAATTATAATACGTTCAGGATAATCACAAAAATAATAAGACCAATAAAAATAACAAACAAAGAGAATAATAACGGAAACAAATATAACTCGAAGTAATGACAATAATAACAGGTAAAGTTGCCAATCAGGCGTCTCTATAATAACACGAATAATAAAAATAACAAATCACTAACAAAAAATAAAAACAACAAATCATAAATACAAAAAATACCTCAAACTAAAGGCAATAATAACAGGTAATAATAATAATGAAACTAATAATACAGGTAAGAGGCGACAATCAAGGTAAGTTTCTCAAATAATAATCAACACAACAGTAATAAAAAAGGAAAATAAAAACAACAAATAATAAGGATAAAAATACCTCAGACTAATGACAATAATAACAGGTAATAGGAAGAAGAAGAAGAACAAGAACAAGAAGAACAAGAACAAGAAGAACAAGATGAAGAACAAGAACGAGAACAAGAACAAGAAAAAGAAAAAGAACAAGAACAAGAAAAAGAAGAAAATATAAAAAAAGAAGAACAAGAACAAGGACAAAAAACAAGGCAAGCAGAAAAAGAAGTAGGAGAAGAAGGAAAAGAGAAGAAAAAGAAAAAGAGGAGGAGTATCACCAACACCAGGTAACACTAACAACACCAGGTAAGGACGACAATCAGGGAGCCTCAGGTCGTTAGGGCGGCGGGAGAGTTGCGTCACGAGGCTCGGAATCGATAACTTAGACTCCTGAGAATTATTCAACTATACGCAAGCCGAGACAAAGGAACCCCCCCCCTCTCCCTCTCTCTCTCTCTCTGATCTTCCGTGTAAAAGAGATCAGGTTCCTAAGGTCTGAGGGTTAAAGAGAGAGAGAGAGAGAGAGAGAGAGAGAGAGAGAGAGAGAGAGAGAGAGAGAGAGAGAGAGAGAGAGAAGAAGAAAAGAAGAAAAGAAGAAGAAGAAAAAGAAGAAAAGAATAATAATAAGATGAAGAGGAAGAAGAAGAAGACAAAGAAGAAGATGACGAACAAACGTGAGAAAAAAAATGAAAATGAAAAAACAGTAAAATCATATAAAAAATAAATTACACACACACACACACACACGGACACAAGCACGCACCCACCACAGGTAAACCCGAGGCACCTTCAGCACAGGTAATTAAAGTGATTAAGGTGCGAAACGCGTCCAGTGGAGAGTTTTACCTGGAGGGAGGAGGGAGGGAGGAAGGAGGGAGAAGGAGAGGAAAGTAAAGATAAAGAGGGAGGGGGTGAGGGAGCAAGTGGGAGGTAGGTAGGGAGGGAGAGAGAATGATAGGGAGGAGGAGGAGAGAAAAGGAGAGGGAGAGAGGGAGGGATGATTTGTATGGAATGAGGAGAGAGAGAGAGAGAGAGAGAGAGAGAGAGAGCCGCACGCTCCAGGAGATGAGGAACGACTTCGCGGGCCGGCGGTGTGAGCACTGCGAAGCCGTCGCTCGTCGCCCCCTGGTCCACTGTACTGCCCCGCCACGGCCCAGCTCAGACAGCAGCCCACTGGACTTGGGACAGGCAGCTGGTGGGCTCCAGACGACACCTCCACGCTGACCGCACTGTGTGCGGTCAGCGTGGAGGTAGTGTCGTCTGGGCCTGCTGAGCACAAGGGCGGCCTCGCCTCTGTCCCAGTGGGTCCGCACACCGCTATACTCCCCCCTATAGGGAGTAGGGTGTGTGATGTGACCCGACCAAAAATAAAGAAAGAAAGAAGAGAGAGAGAGAGAGAGAGAGAGAGAGAGAGAGAGAGAGAGAGAGAGAGAGAGAGAGACTGAAATGTTATGGGGCGGATATAAGGAAGGGAGGGAGGGTGGTAAAGAAGGAGAGAAGGGAGGGAGTAGGAGGGAGGGAAATGTTAAAGTGAGAGGGAGGGAGGGAGGGAGGGAGGGAGGGAGAAATGAGGGGAATAGATGAGAAGAAAATGTCATAGAGTTGGAGGGAGGTAGGGAGGGAGAGAGGGAGGGAGGGAGAGAAGGAAGGAAGGAAGGGAGGGAGGGAGGGAGAGAGGGAGGAGGGGAGGCAAATGTTAGGGTGAGATGAGATGGGAAAAGGAAGGAGGGAGGAAGGGAGGAAGAGAGGGAGGGAGGAGGGGAGGAGGGGAGGGAGATGGGGGGAAGGAGGGAAAGGATGGTAGATGGAAGAGAAGGAAGGAAGGAAGGAAGGAAGGAGTAAAGAAGAAAAGAATGAATTTAAGGAAGGAATGAAAGAATGGATGGATGGATGGAAAGAAGGAAGGAAGGAAGAAAGAAAGAAAGAAAGAAAGGAAGAAAGAAAGAAAGAAAGAAAGAAAGAAAGAAAGAAAGAAAGAAAGGAAGGAAGGAAGGATACAAGGGAAAGATAAGAGAGAAAGAAGCGAACACAAAAAAGGAAGGGAAAGGAAAAGGAATGGAAGAAAAGGGAAGAGAAAGGAGAGAAAATAAAAGAAGAACAAAGGAAAGGGAAAATAGTGAAGGTGAGGAAATAAGAGAGGAAAAAAAGAGAGAATAAACAACAGAAGAAATGATGGGAAGGAAGGGAAAGGAAAGGATAAGAAGTAAATGAGACGGGAAGGGAATTATGTGAACGGGTGGGCAGAGAAGGAAAGAGAAGGAAGGGAAGGAGAGAGAAAGAAAATAGAGACAAGGGGAAGGAAAGGGAAGGAAAGAGAAAGGAGTGAAAGAGAAAGAAAGGGAGGAAAGGAAGAAAAGGGAAAAAAGGGAAGACAGGGAAGAAAAGGAAAGGGAGATAAGGAGGGGAAGAATAAGGAAGGGAAGGATGGGAAATGAAGGGAAAGGAAAAGGAAGGAGAAAGGGAACGGAAAGGAAAGGAAGGGAAATAAAGAGAAAGGAAGGGAATGCAAGGAAAGGGAAGAGAAAGGAAAGGGAAAGAAATGAAAAGGAAGGAGAAAGGGAAGGGAAGGGAAAGGAAAAGAACTGAGAGGAAGGGAGGGGAAGGAAGGAAGGAAGGGAAGGAAGGAAGGAATGCAAGGAAAGGGAAGAGAAAGGAAAGGGAAAGAAATGAAAAGGAAGGAGAAAGGGAAGGGAGGGAAAGGAAAAGAATTGAGAGGAAGGGAGGGGAAGGGAAGGGAAGGGAAGGAAGGGAATGCAAGGAAAGGGAAGAGAAAGGAAAGGGAAAGAAATGAAAAGGAAGGAGAAAGGGAAGGGAGGGAAAGGAAAAGAATTGAGAGGAAGGGAAGGGGAAGGGAAGGGAAGGGAAGGAAGGGAAGGGAAGGGAAGGAGGGGAACGAAAGGGAAGGGAAGAGAATTGTTAGTACAGGTGGAAGTGTGTAGTAAAGGTTAATGAGAATATTGAGGGTGGCGGTGGAGGAGGAGGCGGCGGAGGAGGAGGAGGAGGAGGAGGAGGACGAAGAAGAAGAAGACTAACAGGAGGAAGACTGGGGGAGGATGAATAAGCAATAGAGTAGAAATAGAAGGAGTCGAAAGAGGCGGAATGGAGGTGGAGGAAGAGAAGGAGGAGGAGGAGGAGGAGGAGGAGGAGGAGGAGGAAGAAAGGTGATGAAGAGATGAAGGGAAGGAGGAACACAAAGAACACAAAATAAGAACAAACAACAGCAGACATGATGGTCCTTACGAGGCTGTTTGTGACAGGCTACACTAACTATCTAATCAAAGGTGGAAGATGAAGGACAGCAAAGACGAAGGCTCCTCCCCACCCCCCATCCCTCCAGCTAAAGCTGGCAGGAAAGGAAAAAGAACCATTCAGCATGGAAAAACTGCATGGTAATTATGTAGGAAAGACGAAAGAACTACCATTACTGTTACCACTAACCGGGCGATAAAAGCGGACAAGGACACCAGTATTCGAAAGAACTTAACGTTATTACGACAATGAGTAATATCTTAGTTGCTGGTTGGATTCAAAATACTTGTCTAATCTATTCTTGAAGGCCGTAACTGTTTTACGTACTACCAACGACATCACAGGGTAGAGAGTTCCAAACATTAACAACTTGATTGAAGAAGAAGTGTTTAGATTCGTGCGACGAGAATCTTTTACCACTTATCTTCAAATTATGACTTATTCATGTTCTATTTGATCGGTCAATTGTAAAGTATTTTCCGCATTAATATCACTGAACCCTTTAAACATTTTAAACACTTCTATTAGATCGCCTCGCATTCTTCGTTTTGATAGGCTGAATAAATTTTCTTCTTTAAGCCTTGTTCATATGATAAATTTATCAACCTAGGAATCATCTTTGTTACTCTTCGTTGAACCCGTTCCAACTTTTCTATGTCTTTTCTGTAATAGGGAACCAAAATTGTACACAGTACTCTAGACGGGGCGAACCAACGAATTATACAGTTTTAATATTATTTTTTTTTCCGATTTATTATTAAAGACTCGTCCGATGAAGCCAACCAATTTGTTTGCAGTTTTAACTACCTCTGAACAATGCTGACCGGGCTTTAAATCGCTTGATATAGTGATTCCAAGATTCTTTTCTTTACTTACTGCAGAAAGTTGTTGGCCATTCTTTACGTACCGAACGCGATTGTTATTTTTTCCGATGTGCAACACTTTACATTTGTCAACGTTAAATATCATTTGCCATTGATTGGCCCAACGTGCAAGTCGATCTTGATCTGAGTGTAAAGCTTCTTCGTCGAGTGTTGCAGTTACTTTACAAGCAATTTTTGTGTTATCAGCAAATTATGATACTTTGCAAGTGAGCCCATCATCGATATCATTAACATACATTAAGAAGAGCATGGGGCCAAGCACTGATTCTTGAGGTACGCCGCTTCTGACATCGAGCCAGTTAGATGTAACACCGTTTACAACTATTATCTGTTTCCGCTCAGAGACCCAGTCCACAAGTCAATTGTGAATGTTACCCGAGATACCGTGCGCCAATAGTTTGCTGAGCAATCGTTGGTGGGGAACCTTATCAAATGCCTTTTGAAAAGGAGGAGGAGGATGAGGAGGGGGAGGAGGAGGAAGTAAGGAAGGAAAAGAAGTAGGAGGAAAGTTAAAGCAGCACGTAGTGAACTGTGTGGCTTGGCGGTGGACCCTAAGTGGAAAAGAGTGGATAAGGGAGAGCTGTGGAGGAGGACACATATGGACACTTGGAATGACAGGCAACAGAAAGCCTATTGGCTAGTTACGAGGTTGCCTGCTGTAGAACAGTGATTTGCCTGACAGTCGCTGTGTGCCTGCAGAGCAGTTCAAGTCATTTCGGTGCGCATTTTCAGTTTACTCCTGTTATCACGAAGTGACGGTCGATGCGATTTTTGAAGGAGTTGATGGTTTCCGCACTTACTACTTCAGCAGGGAGGTCGTTCCAATGCCGTATGACTCGATTAGAGAAGAAACTCCTACCAATGTCTGTGTTGCATCGCTTCGCGTGAATGGGCAGGCCGTTGTTTCTAGTTCTTGAGTTGGTCTCTAGCTCAAAGAGCTTGGAGTGGTCAACGTTACTGATGTTATTTAGATACTTGAAGACCTGAATCATATCCCCCGCAGGCGTCTCTTTTCCAGGGTGAAGAGATTAAGTCGTCTGAGTCGTTCTTCATAAGGCAGGGCTCTCAAGGGTGGAATCATCTTCGTAGCGCGTCGCTGGATTCTTTCTAATAATTCAATGTCTTTTCTGTAATGAGGGGACCAGAACTGCACCGCATACTCCAGGTGAGGTCTGACCATTGACTTATATAAGGATAACATTACTTTCGGCGTCTTGCATCCGAAGCTTCTTGATATAAACCCAAGCATAGTGTTGGCTTTGTTATATGCTTTTTTACAGTGTTTTGGGTGTTTTAGGCCACTGCTGATAGTGACTTCAAGATCAGATTAATCCTGAACGACCGGCAGAGGATTCCCACCCATGTTGTGTGTGTGGTTACTGTTTCTGGAACCAAAGTGCATGACTTTGCATTTGTCAACGTTGAACGACATTTGCCACTTTTCGGACCACTGGATGATCTGGTCAAGGTCTTGTTGGATGACTTCACTGTCGGCTGTCTTGAGGGCCATTCCGCCAACTTTAGTGTCGTCCGCAAACTTTGATAGGGAGGATTTCAATCCCTTTTCCAAGTCATTGATGTATATGATAAAGAGAATGGGTCCCAGCACCGACCCCTGGGGCACCCCACTAGTGACTGGTAGCCACTCACAAGCCTGCCTGTTGAGTAAAACTCGCTGTTTTCTGTTGGTGAGTCAATCTCTTATTCATGCAGTCAGGTTTCCTCCTATACCTGCTGACTTTATTTTTTTAAGGAGCCGCTCGTGTGGCACCTTGTCGAAGGCTTTCTGGAAGTCCAGGTATATGACAGCGCTTGGGATGTGATTATCCCAGTTATCGTATATACCTTAGAAGAATTCCAGTAGATTCGTCAAGCAAGAACGCTTATTTCGGAAACCGTGCTGTGTGCCAGAAATTATATTGTTTTCTTCTAGGAAGTTGACAAGTTTGTCTCTAATTCTTCTCAAGGATTTTGCCTGCCACTGATGTTAAACTTTTAGGCCTATAGTTTAGGGCAACGTTCTTATCTCCTTTTTTGTAGATCGGGGTTACGTTCGCCATTTTCCAGTCGTCGGGTACTTTGTTCAGTTGTAGCGACCGGTTAAATATGCGTGTGAGGGGCTGCAGGATTTGCTGTTTCAGTTATTTCAACAACCGCGGTGACAAGTTGTCAGGTCCCGTTGACTTGTTCGTATCTAGTTTGTCCAAGTACTTTTTCACGTCTTGAGCGGATATTGAGACAATTTCCAGGGCCGTAGCCCCCCTCGGAGGAGCAGGGCATTCGAATATGTTTTCTTAGTCTTCGATCGTAAATACGGACGCAAAGTTACTGTTTAGGATTTTGGCCATGTGTGTACTGTCCTGGGTTAATGAACCGGTCTCGTTCGTCAATGGACCAATGTTGGTTTTGACTTTCTTTTTCGTTCTGATGTATGTGAAGAACGTTTAAGGATTGGTCTTGACTTCGCGCGCTATTTGCTTCTCATAGTTGCGTTTACTTGTACGAATGAGAGTTCGACAAGTTCTGAGGCTATTTTGGTACCGTACACGGGCTTCGGCCGTATCATTCCCTCTCATAAGATTGTAATCCCGCTTTTTTGCATTTTTTGCTCTTTTGATCTCCATGGTCATCCACGGTGGATCCACGGCACCATTTACTCGCCTGGATTTCACAGGAACTGTCGTCCTTTCTACCTCCAGGAGCTTGTCTCTAAAGACGGTCTACGTGTCTTCGATTGTACTGATGTTGAGGTTGCCGTTGACATGGTCCCACGCAGCAGGAGACAGCAGTTCGCGGGCTAAGTTGAAGTTAGCCTTTCGGTAATTATCAATGTTGGATTTTCGCCGAGTTTGTGTTGAACACTGACGTTGAAGTGGATTATGTGCATGGTGGTCGCAACCACTTAGTTTTTCTCCTACTTCACAGTCACGAATGAGGTCAGGGTCGCTCACTAGTACCAGGTCCAGGATGTTGTTTTCTCTTGTTGGCTGAGTTATACCTTGAGTGAGGAACGAATCCTCCACCATTTTCTATGAGTCTGCTACCCTCCTTGTCCCCAGTCAGCAGACCCCAGTCAACGTTGGCACAATTAAAGTTGCCGATGATTATTGCATTTTTGTCCTGTATTAGAGAGTGAATTATTGTATAGGGCAGTGTCGTCGTCGTGGTTTTGGAGGTCTGTAAACAGTTGCACGTGTTAGTTTCTTGTTATTATGTGTTGTTATGTCCACGTAAATGGAATCGTAGTTTTCAGCGTCCTGATTTTCCGTTTTTATAGCAGATAGCGTGCTTTTAACGTAACAAATGACTCCTCCTCCCTTTTTATTTGTTCTTTTTTTCTGAAAGCTTTCGTATCCCAGGAGTGACAGTTCAGACATTAGATGCGTGGAGTTGGCCCAGGTCTCAGTAATCACCACGATGTCCGGTTCTTCTGCTGCAACATACGCACTGAGTTCGTCTCTTTTGAGAATTAGGCTACGAGCATTTGTGTACAGGACAGAGATATGACTGTTGTTTTGGGAGTTCCGAGTTGCAGTGTTTCGTCTACTGCGCGTGTTTCTGTTTGAGCTTGAGTAGTCAAGGGTTGCTGTGGCCCCTCCCTCGCGGAAGGGGAGGAGGAGGAGGAGGAGGAGGAGGAGGAGGAGGAGGAGGAGGAAGTTAGGATCGTAAAGGAATGTTGCTGTTGGAAGAGAGATTAATAATTAGACTTTCAACAATTATCTTAATTATATACTGTATACATTATACCACCACCACAAACACCACTACTACTACTACTACTACTACTACTACTACTACTACTATTACTTCCGTCCTTGATAAACCCTTGATAATGTGGATATAAGAATTATTCATGAAGGGAAAATGAGAGAGAGAGAGAGAGAGAGAGAGAGAAGAGAGAGAGAGAGAGAGACGAGGGAGAGAGAGAGAGAGAGGAGAGAGAGAGAGAGAGAGAGAGAGAGAGAGAGAGAGAGAGAGAGAGAGAAGGATCAGGATGGAAAATTAATAAGAGAAGGATGTGCAAAGAAGAAATCAAGAAGAGAAGACAGTATGACAATAAAAAAAGGATAACATGATGGATGATTGAAAAGAAAGGACGTGAACGAAGAAGAAGTACTAAGAGAAAACAGACTAGAGGGAAGAGGAAGTGATAGGCAATGGGAGAAGGGAAGATGAAATGACTGATGGATAGGAAGGGAGAAGAGAGGGAAGAGGGTTGAAGGGTGAAAGTGGAAGAATGTAAGGATGAGAAAAAAAAGGAAGGCGAATGTAAAAGTATACAATTTTCTGTTTTAATTGATTTTCTTTTATATATTTTTCCACTGTTACCAAGATAAATTGTTCTCTCTCTCTCTCTCTCTCTCTCTCTCTCTCTCTCTCTCTCTCTCTCTCGCTCTCTATATCTCTCTCTCTCTCTCTCTCTATCTCTCAGTGCTGCCCAAAACAGTCAACTCCAGGAGGCCATAAAAATACACCAAGAAAAGAACAGAAATAACGAAATTTGACGCTTTCTCAAACTGACTCAGAAGAAAAAGGTAATTGCCAGGAGAAAGTAATAAATCATGTGGAGAGAAGAGAGAAAAGAAAGGAAGGGAGAACAGAAGGAATGATTCAGTAAAAAATGAAAGAGAATGGAAAAAAGAAAAGATGAAAAATAATAAGGAATGATGGGAGAAATAAAGGGAGGAAGAAAGGGGGAATGGAAGGGAGAATTAAGTGAAAATGAAAGAAAGATGAAATATAAGGAAGGACAGCAAAAGAATGAACCGAAGAAGGAAAGGAAAAAAAATAGAAGGGAAGAGAAGAAGAGAGCGAGGTTAGCAAGAAGAAAGGATGACAGCAAGCAACGAAGGAAGGGAAGAACGATGAAAAGTATGCAGGAAACGTGATGAGGAGGGAAGGAAGGAAGAAAGAAAGGAAGGAAGAATCGAAGGAAAGAAGGGAGTGATTTACAAAGCAGAAAGAATTGACATAAGGAATAAAGGAAGGAAGCAAAGAAAAAATATATATTAGGCAAGAAGGAAAGCTGGTGAGGATGTGAAGGAAACATGGGCAGGAAATAAATAAAAAAGGATGGAAGAGAATGACACAGGAAGGGAGGATGAAAGGGAAGAAAGAAGGCGAAGGAAACAATAATGTGATTAATGAAGGAAAGAAGACCCACGAATAAAAGTGAGATAGAAGGAATAAAGAAAATACAGAAGAAAGGAGAAAAGGAAGACATGACGAGATTTGAGAAAAAAATAAAAATAAAAAAGAAAGAGGATACAAAAGGAAATGAGCAAAAAAAAAAAGAGAAAAAAGAAGATAGAATGAGATTGATGGGAATGAGGAAGGATAAATCCTCGGACTTAAAGGGGGAGAGAGATAAAATACTTGAAGGAGGTAAAATAAGGTGAGGAAGGTCAGGGAAGTAGGGAGGAAGGAGAGGAAAGAAAGTGGACGTAGAGGGGAAATAGTTAGAGGAATGGAGAAGAGGAAATTTTTTTAAAAGGAAGGAAGGGAGGGAAATATGTGAGGGGGAGCGAAGAAAGGGGGAAGGAGAGTGAACAGAGTGAAAGAGGAGAAAAAGGAGAGAAGATGAGGTAAAATGAGCGAGAAAGAGGAGAGAAGGGAGGGCTGGAATGAAGGAAAAGAGAGGAGGAGGGAGGAGAGGAAGAAGAAAAGAAGTGGAGAAAGGAGAAAAAGGGAGGAGGAGAGGAGGATGGTGCTCTCTCTCTCTCTCTCTCTCTCTCTCTCCTCTCTCTCTTTCTCTCTCTCTCTCTCTCTCTCTCTCTCTTTCTTCCTATCTTTTCCTGCCTTCTCTCTCCTCCCTTCTTTCTTCTCCCTTCTCTCTTACTTTACCTTCCATATTCTTCTTATTCCCTCACCGTCATTTGTTCGTATATTTAAAGTCTTTCTTCCTTTCACTTCTCTCCCTTTACTTTCCTCCGTTGCCTTCCTTTAGCTTTGGCCTTTCTTTTTTATCTTTTCTATATTTTTTCTCACTCCGTTAGCATCCTCTACTTCCACCTTTTAAACCTTTCTTCTTCCCTTTCTTCCTTTACTTTAATTTCTTCTCCCTTACCTCCCTTCCGCGCTCTTCCTTCCGCTTCCAGGCGTCTTCCACCTCTCCCTCATCCCCGCTCTTTCCTGAATTATTTACTACAATTCTCTATTTCCTTTGTTTTCTCAGCGTTTCTCTTCTTCCCTCCTTTCTCTTCCTTCCCTTCTGCTCCTCTTTCTCATGTTTCCCGCGTTTCTCACATTCCCTCACCACCACTTCCTGTCCTTTCTTTATTTTTCTTCTTTTCATTATCTTTCTCTAAACTTTTATTTTCTCTCTTTTCTTTATCGTTTCCTTTTCCTTCTTTTCCCTCTCCATAACTCTATAATATTAATCTATCTCTTCTAACCTTCCTTCCCGTCCTCCTCTCCTTCTTCCTTTTCTTCCCTGTCTCCTTATCTCCCTCATTCCCTCCGCATGAGCGCCAATGTAATGGTGAGGACAATAGAGAAGGAGGGAAGGAGGGAAAATGAGAAGGAGAGGCTACACGGAGAGGGAAGGGGGAGAGAGGGAAGGAGATAGAGTGCAAGGGAGGGAGGGTAAGAAGTAAAGAGAGAACAGGAGATAATGAAGGAAAACTAACTGAGAGGTAGGATACAGCGAAGGATGGACGGAAGATGCAGGAAAGGCAGGAAGGGAAGGCTAGAAGATACCTCGTTTGGCACCGATTTTATGTGAAAGTGGATGAAAAAGGAAACATAAAACGAAATACTGCACAAAGAAAGACCCACACAAACTTGAAATGAGGAAAAGGGAGAAAGTGGCGTTCAGTCTGTTACGTTATCAGAAAAAAGGCATGTCCTAATGATAACAAAATCAATGCTGAAAACGATTAGAAAAAGATAAGGAAGTGAGGCACACAGAACTGAAGGACAAAGAATAGATAAACAGAGACAGAAAAAAAGTGAAACAAAAGAGAAAACGTGCAGATATATATTGAAACAATGAGACCAATCATAGAAAAATAATATTCAACGAAGAGAAAAAAAGGATAATAATTAGACATAGAAAAAAACAAGAAATCGAAGAAAAGAGAAACAGACAACAATAGCCATACAAATCATATAATGAAAAATCACAAATAAACAGAAAACGGAGAAAAAGGGACAGAGAGGCTCAAGCCCCCCCCCCACACACACACCTGCCGCCGGTCATTCCCGCAGTAAATAAGGGAATTAGCGTGTGATAACATTTGCCAAGACGAACCGTTTTAATTGTTTGGGGCAGGACACGTGCTGACAAGACGGCTAGAAGAAGCATTTACCTGCATGTGTGTGTGTGTGTGTGTGTGTGTGTGTGTGTGTGTGTGTGTGTGTGTGTGTAAGTAAGTAAGTAAGTTTACTGCCGTAATGCAAAGTCACTTATAAATTTAAAAAGTCAGATATTGAGGCACAGTCTGCTAAGCCGAAGCTTCCTACAGACTGGGATGAACTAATATATGATAGATTTATTGTAGGTATACTGTATCAGCATATATCCAAAAAAAAAATGTATTTATGCATTTATAGATTTGCATCCACATGCATACATACTCGTAAACGCACACAAACATACATATACATTCACACATACATACATAAACATACATACATATACATATACGGTGGCTGAGTCGTCAAAGTAACGGCCTCGTGTTCAGGAGGACGCGAGTTCAATCCCCGCCCGGTGCCACCAAGCTGGGATTTTTCAGCCGCCGCCGAGTGGCTTAAAAAACTACCCACATGCTGTCCAGAAGACCACCTATCAACCACTCTAGATTCTAGGATCTAGATAGGATGAGCTCTGGGAGGGCAGCATGAGCCAATGCAAGATGGCGCCACTATAAACACTCGCCTGCGCCAGAACGGGACCATCAGGATAATATATATATATATATATATATATATATATATATATATATATATATATATATATATATATATATATATATATATATATATATATATATATATATATATATATATATATTCTATAATATATATTGAATGTCGAAAGATTACAGGTTAACATAAGATTTTTTAAATGTGTTGGCAGTGAGTTCCATATTCGTGGACCAAGCCAGGCAATGCTATTGTTACAGAGAGATGTATTAAATCGCGGGACATGAAGATTTGTAATATTTCCTCTTGTTACTCTTTGTCGATCTATTAATGAGAAGATTAAAGAGTCTGTTTCCTTAATGGTTTTAAATATCAATAACAGCAAGAAATATTTATGAATTGAGCCGATATTCAACAAATTATGTTTAGGAAATATCTCTGAAGTTGAACTGAATTTTCTAATGAAAAATATACATCTAAATACCTTTTTCTGTGCTACTACTAATTTACTTAGAAAAGAAGGCCAAGTACAGCCCCACACAGAAATGCAATAATGGAGGAAGGGACAGGCGAGCGTGTAGTAGATGCTTAACATGGCGTCAGGTGCTAGTTGTTTTCTTACTTTATACAATATACCACAAGTCATGGAAAGTTTTAAACAAACTTCCTTTATGTGATGGCCTAGATGTTCATCTATATGTACGCCAAGAAATTTGTGTGCTCCACTCGCTCTATCCGTTCCCCATCAAGCACCACAGGAGGCTGATGAACATATCGGTTCTGAAATAATATAAAATTAGTTTTGCTGACATTCAATTTTAACCCATTATTTTAATTCACTGATGTACAGTCGCGATATGAAGTGATGCTCGCTCTCAAAATGTTTCGTATGGGAGCATTTGAAGGTAACGGAAGTGATGTGTATTTATTGTTTATGTTATAATGTTCCTTTTAATGATAATCTATAATACCTTGTGATGTAAAACACGGTAAAATAACGTAGTACCTGAATTACAATTATACATTCATTTGCTTTAAAAATGCGACTGCGAATGTCATGTGTTGTCTTCAGTACTGAAGACAACCTTGAAATGATTTAGCTCACGTCGTGTACTTATCTTTGCAAAACAGTTGTTATACGTTGTTCAGATTTAGGCGATATATATATATATATATATATATATATATATATATATATATATATATATATATATATATATATATATATATATATATTTTATCATTCCATGAACTGTCTTTTGCAGATATTAATACACACACACACAGTATAACACGAAGCGAATGGTCAGTTACTGGCGTTACTTTGCGTTTTATTGATTAAGAAACGATCAAATAATAAGGTTTCTCATTAAATACCTTTTCTCCACGATGATGGCTTATCATAAGCATGGGCACTGAAATATATAGTAACATTGCTCAGTAACGATGATGAATGAAAATGCCTTCATAGGTAGGGTTGCCATAATTATCTGAACTATCAAAATTCCGGACGCCTCTACGAACACTCGACCATAGCCTAATGTTTGGCAGTGCTGCGATAACCCGCCCGCAGCCACGACCACCACCTCCATTTCAAAGCCATATATTCTTATTTACCCACCTTCCTCGATTATTCTATTGCACTTATAAGCTCTAGACATGTTCCCTTGATCACCTCCAAGCATTAGAAGTCTACATGAATCTTTTGTCATCGTTAAATTGACCAAGAAAGGCAATGATGTTTGCGATCGGCGGCAAAGGGTGAGGAGCTTGAAGTTTCAAAACACGACTATTCTGAAGCTATTTTTTCTTATTTTTCCATCTCCGACTATCCCTCGGTAGTTATAGGCTGTGGGCATCTTCCCTTGATCACTTTCATGCATTAGAAGTCCACGGAAAGCTTTTGTTATCGTTATGTTGACCACGAAAGGCAAAGAGTGAGTCAGGGGTGAATAATAGGTGGTGCGCGACGACGTCATCATCAAACGAGAGTATAAATTAAATAAATTACGCCATCCTAGTTTAGGATATCGACTAATTATGCATGTCCTATATAGTGTGCATATGTTAAATTTATTGTTGTCAACAATGATCATGAAAAGATAATTTTACTTTCTGTTTGAGTAATATGTCGATAGTTGGACTTCATTTGACTTGTTCCTTGGTGAACGAAAACACTTTGTGTCAAAAAATTTTCGACAACTCATCGTAAGACATCATTGAATATTTCTTTTCTATTTTTTGTCTAGCTTCTAAAATATATTTATTTGAATTATGATGAAGATACAGGAATATAATGGTACTCTTGAAAATATATAACGATACTTGCGTGAGCGAAAATAAACGTACACGGCGACATCACTTAATATCGCGACTGTACATGACTGAATTCATTGTTCAAACTTGTGTACAAATTATTTAAGTTTTTATTTATCATTAAAAGAGTTGTATCATCTGGGTAGATTGTGAATTTAAATTTAGAGCTAGAATAGACTATATCATTTATATAGATTAAAAAGATAAGAGGACCTAAAACAGAACCCTGTGGAATCCCTGAGCATATGTTTTTATTGGCTGAGTATTCATCATTACAATAAACAGTTTGTTTTCTGTTGCTAATATAACTTTGAAATAAATTCAGCGGCAAACCCCTGATCCCAATACTTTTAAGTTTATGTAGAAGTATCTCATGATTTAAAGAATCAAAAGCCTTGGATAAATCAAGAAAAAAGGCCTACAACATGATACTTTTCATCTAAAACTTGTTCACATATGACGCTAACTGTAATAAGGCAAATTCAGTGGAATGATTAGCACGATAACCGTGTTGAGAACTAGAGAGGAAAATGTGCTTTTCTAAGTAGATTGCAAAGCGGTGTGCTATAATTTTATCTAAAGTCTTGCTTAATATTGGTAAAATCGATATAGGACGATAGTTGTTGACTTCTGTTCGATCACCCGACTTGTGTAGGGGAATAACTTAAGCTTTCTTTAATTCATCTGGAAAGACACCTGTTCGAAGACTTAAGTTAAAAATATGGGCCAAAGGAACCAATAAAAATGAGGCTGCATGTTTTATTACTTTGGGTGATATATCATCGATACCAGAAGATACCACACACACACAAACACACACACAAAACATCAATATTTTCAATCTAAAAGACTTAATATTTAGTATTGTGTTAAACCGTGTGTGTGTGTGTGTGTGTGTGTGTGTGTGTGTGTGTGTGTGTGTGTGTGTGTGTGTGTGTGTGTGTGTGCGTTATCTTCCTTAGCAACAATCCATTCTTCCTCCCTCAGTAACATCAATCTCCCCATTCTCCCCCATCTCTAATCTCCCATAATTTCCCTTTGTCCTCCTCCACGCATCATTCCTTCTTATCCCTCCATCTATTAATTTTTTTTCCCTCCTTTCACCTCCTCACCTCTTCAAAGGATCAGACATTTGTTATATAGATATTTAAAAAAAAAACGAGTTCGTGTGTGTGTGTGTGTGTGTGTGTGTGTGTGTGTGTGTGTGTGTGTGTGTGTGTGTGTGCTTAACATACATGATAGTCTGCTATTTCCTGTATTATGTATATATAAGTTTCATCTTTAAGTAAGCCAGCAAACACACACCAACACCCACCCACCCACACACACACACTCTCTCTCCCTTTTGGTTAAAGATTCAATGAACTAAATACAAAACCACTTTAAACACTTTATTTCCACACGCCCTCCACTAATTCTACGGACACCCATGCACGCGCACACAAATACACACAGAAAAAAAAAACAGGGAAAGCGAAGGGAATGGTAGACTCATGTGTACACAAGCTAAACAACGAAAATATAAACAAATAAATAGAGTAACGCGAGACAAAAATAAACAATAAAACAAACAAATGCTCCCAGGATGTACTCCAAATGTTTACAAATGTTGTCATAATCTCACCCCCCCCCTCCACACACACACACACACACACACACACACACACACACACACAGAGTAATCCTTGCCCTTAGCGTCTACAAATGGAGATATGAAAACACACGGGTATCTGTCAAAGCCTCCCAAAACTTGATCTCACCGCCCTCCCCATATACCTACCATCCCCCTCCCCACCCCCCTCCGTCCAGGAGGTTGATGTTTTCAGTAAATTAAAGAAATTAAGGACACACAGAGCTACCACACCCACTGACCTCCCAATCAAAATTTATAAGGAATTTGCCCCTGAACTTGCCACATCCATTTGCTCCATAATAAATGCTTCACTTGAACAAAACACATGCCCAAGCGACTGGAAAACTTCCTATGTCACTCCCATCCCCAAAACTTCCAACCCACAGTCCCTTAATGACCTAAGGCCAATCGCCATCACGCCCATTCCCAGCCTCATTTCTAAAGATTTTATTTTTAACTGGGCTTATGATGATATTAGTAGCCACATAGACATCCAACAATTTGGCAACATGAAGCAATCCTCCATCACTCATTGCCTGGTCAGCTTTCTAGATTGCATACACAGCCACCTGGACAAACGAGACACCTCCCTTTCCCTTGCTTCTGTTGACTTCAGGAAAGCATTTGACCTTATAGACCACACTGTTGTCATTACTAAGTCAATTGAGTAGGGGCTTCACCCTAATATTGTATCGTGGCTGACTGATATCCTCAGCGCACGCCAGCAAATAGTTCACTCCCAGGGCTCTGTCTCCCCCCCACTTCAGTTGACGTGTGGCGTCCCGCAAGACACTAAAATTGGTCCGCTTTGCTTCTTGGTGCTTAGTAACAACGCCCTCATGGACACACCGCATCGCTGGAAATATGTTGACGACAACACCTTGGGCGTCCCCGTCAACAACACGGATCCAGACTATGCACCTCTTCAAGCGTCGCTCGACAACCTTCAGGCATGGACGGTGGACAATAGTGCCACTATCAACCACACTAAGACCATGGTGATGCACGTCTGCACGTCCAAAAGAGATGTGCCACCTCCGCTGCTGTCATTTGGCTCACACCACCTTCAGGTTGTCCAGTCCACCAAACTACTCGGCATCACTGTGGATAACCAACTCAACTGGAAGCTCCACGTCTCCAACACCGTCAGAGCAGCCTCCTACAAGCTGTACATGCTGCATAGACTCAGGACGCTGGGGGCACCGGCTGCTGAGCTGTGCAGTATTCATTCATCATTCATACTGCTAAAGCTCATGTATGCCTCCCCGGCGTGGTCATCGTCCCTTACCCTCACCCAACAACAGCAGCTTGAGAGGGTTCAAAAGAGGGCATTCAGGGTCATTTTAGGCCCTGACTACCACACCTACGACAATGCCCTGACCACCCTGAGTCTCCCGAGGCTCTCTGACAGGCACCAGGACGCCCCCAGTAAATTCGGCATCTCCCTGCTTCACCATCCTCGCCACCGCCACCTCCTGCCACCCGACGCGCCTCCCCCCACCCGCTTCACCAGACACCACAACATACTCACCCCTTCAGAGCGCTGCGAACAGACCGTTTCAAACGTAGCGCAGTGCCAGCGATAGTACAGATGATAAACAATGCCCAGCAGTAATAGTCAAACCCAAAGGGCCGCGGTGCAGAATAGCACCTCGCCGCAACCCTCTAAGCGCCCCCTTCACACCACCCTCCCTCTCCCTTTTGTCTCTATTTTTAGCTCTCCCAAACCTCCTGCAACCCTCTCCCTCCTTCTAGTGTAGCCTATTTAGTATTAGTTTATTGTGTTTTTAATTTGTATATTTTCAGCCTAGCGGCTGCCATACATTAATAAACCTATTATTATTATTATTATTATTATTATTATTATTATTATTATTATTATTATTATTATTATTATTACACACACACACACACACACACACACACACACACACACACACACACACACACACACGGTTTAACTGTATCGTAGAGCTTAAGTCGTTTGGATTGCAAATATTGATGTAGGTTTGCGTGTGTGTTTGTGTATGTGTGTGTGTGTTCTCTCTAATCCTCCATATGCGGTCAGTGAGTTAAGTCAGTGCTCATTTCTTCCATTTCTGTTTTCTTCCTTTCTTTCTTCTTTCTCTCCTTTTATTCTTCTGTTCCGTGGTTTCTCCTTTATCGTCCACCTCCACTCATGATGCTATATACCTGGACCCTTCAGAAAGCTCTTCGACAAGGTACCGCACGAGCGACTCCCTTTGGTTAGCAGTTAGTCCAGCCCCTGATCTTGGCCAGTGGGGGGAGGGGCTTGGACCCCCTCCCCCCACAAAAACCTATACCTGCCAAAAACAGAATATAAAGTGCAGGTCGCGGCTAACCGTTGGAGGGAACGTCTGGAGCCTTTTGGTTGATGATCGATTGCCCTACCAAGGCTTACCTAGGAATGCTTGCTTAGTTATCCCTGACCACACAAAATGAATTCCCAATGCACCTCCAGCCTATGTCTGGCTGATTGAGGCACTGTTGTTTTTGATGAGCTTGGATAGGCTGGCATTACAGGAGACTCTGTCTGCCCGACGGTTCACCCAGCACGGCTCATAGAAGGTCAGGTAAGAACCAGGCAAGAGGATGCCAGAGCACCGCTGCAGGAGGATCTCAAGAACTTGTGATCAGCCAACAGAGAAATGCAGGATGAATTTTAACATCACTAGCAAGTAGCGTACTGAGTAACCCATTGTTCAGTATTAGGTAGTGCAGTCGTAGTACTGCTACTACCACTACTACTACTATACTGCTAACACTGTAGAAGCTAATTTGAATGTGTTAGGGACTGTCTTCCGAACATTCGAAACGACTGTAAGAATGGTCTTTAAGACTACCATCAGATAGGTAGAGCAGAGGAAAGGATTTAGGGAGGCAGAATCCTGACCTACACCATGTAGCACAGACATTGTGAGGAATAGGCTAACAGGCTAGGCTTTCCACCACAGACTTGCAGGGCCCAGGAGTGTGGAAGTCATCCTCAGACTCTATTTAGTTGTTAGTTAGCACCTAGATTAAGCTTTGTCCAGTTTGTCTACAGGAATTTCCCAAGACAACTTGCTAGAATTAGTTCAGAGGAGGGATGGACCAGAGATTCAGGGTTGAGAACCTCTCATATCAAAATAGGGTTGAAACACTGGAATCTCAAGACCACTAGAAAGACAAGAGTGCGAGGACGGATAGTTATCTAAATGGGTCATAAGTTACAAACAGGTGATATAAGCAAAGTGTATTTTGAGAATTAGCTAGCAGGATAGAATTTGCAGCAATGTGGATTTAAATTAAAAGCAAGTGAGAGGAGAGAAGCATTGGCTTAGTAATAGGATGGTGGGGAAATGAATAGACTCAGCAATCACACAGTTAGTGCAGGGACGATAGCTTGTTTTAAGAGTAGACTGGATAGCTACATGGATGACAGGTGGCAGAGAGGAGACAGGAGACTGGAGTGTACAGTCTGTACCGAAGGTAATCGAGGATCAAGCTCTACCCAGAACCCTGAACTACACCTCACACATCGTGAGGCAGTGGGGGGATTCTTGAGTTGTCTGTGTAGGCCACCCGGCCTTCTGTGTTTTCCTAGGCCCATGTCCCTCCCCCAGTCAAAAATACATCTTCTCCTTTCCTTCCTTCCCCCCATCCTTCCAATTCTGTTCCCATTCCTTCCCTCCCCTGCCTTTCCTTTCCTCCCCCAGTCAAAATACATCTTCCCATCCCTTCCTTCCCTTCCTTCCCTTTCCTCCTTCCCATTGTGTCCTCCCTGCCTTCCTTTCCTCCCCAGTCAAAATACATCTTCCTTTCCTTCCTTCCTTCCTCCTCCCATTCTGTCCTCCTGGCCTTCCTTTCCTCCCCAGTCAAAAAATACATCTCCCTCTTCCCTTCCTTCCTCCCTTCCCATTCTGCCCTTCCTCCCTCCTTTCTCCCCCAGTCAAAATACATCTCTTCCTCCTTCCTCTTCCTTCCATTCTGTCTTTCCCTCTCCTCCCTTCCTCCTTCCATTCCTTCCCTCCCTCCTCTTTTCCTTCTCCCCAGTCAAAAAACATCTTCCTTCCTTCCTTCCTTCCTTCCTCCTTCCCATTCTGTCCTCCCTGCCTTCCTTCTCCCCAGTCAAAAAACACATCTTCCTTCTCCTTCCTTCCTCCTCCTTCCATTCTGTTCTTCCCTTTTTCCTCCCTAGTCAAACACATCTTCCCTTCCTTCCTTCCCCCTCCCCATTCTGTCCTCCTTCCTTTCCTCCCAGTCAAAACATCTTCCTTCCCTTCCTTCCCTTCCTTCCCTTCCTCCTCCCATTCTGTCTTCCTTTCTCCCCAGTCAAAAACATCTTCTTCCTTCCTTCCTCCTTCCATTCTGTTCCTCCCCTCCTCTTCCTTCCTCCTCCATTCTGTTCTTCCTTTCCTCCCCAGTCAAAATACATCTCCTTCCTTCCTCCTTCCTTCCTTCCTCCTTCCCATTCTGTCCTCTTTCCTTTCCTCCCCAGTCAAAAACACATCTTCCTTCCTCCTTCCTTCCTTCCTCCTTCTCCATTCTGTTCTCCTTCTCCCAGTCAAAATACATCTTCCTTCCTCCTTCCTCCCTTCCTCTCCTTCCTCCCTCAGTCAGCCACATCTTCTTCCCTCCTTTCCTTCCTTCCTTCCTCCTTCCATTCTTGGTTCTTTCCTTTCTCCCAGTCAAAACACATCTTCCCTTCCTTCCTTCCTTCATCCCTCCCATTCTGTCCCTCCCTGCCTTCCTTTCCTCCCCAGTCAAAATACATCTTCCCTTCCCTCCCTTCCTTCCTTCCTCCTTTCCCATTCTGTCCCTCCTGCCTTCCTTTCCTCCCTCAGTCAAAAAACATCTTCCTTCCTTCCTTCCTTCCTCCTTCCCATTCTGTCCCTCCCTGGCCTTCCTTTCCTCCCTCCCTGTCAAAACACATCTTCCCTTCCTTCCTTCCTTCCTCCTTCCCATTCTGTCCTCCCTGCCTTCCTTTTCTTTCCTCCCCAGTCAAAAACATCTTCCTTCCTTCCTTCCTTCCTCATTCCCATTCTGTCCTCCCTGAATTCCTTTCCTCACAAGTCAAAAAACATCTTCCTTCCCTTCCTCTCCCTCGAAGAAATTCTCTCCTCCGCCATGGCGCTTGGCGCTTGTTTTCCTCTATTTTCTCCTCCCACAGCCTCCACATGCTTCCTGCACTCCCCACAGGCGGCGCGGAGTGGCTTCTCCAACACGGCACCGTCTGCTCATCTTGGCGGCGTAAAACACGGGAAAAGGTAGAATATGGACTCGGCGGCGGGTTGGTTTGACCCCCGCCTCTGGTCTCGGCCTGGGTCTTGGGGCTCGGTACTCCCTTATCTAGGCCTTATTTCTCCTCCTATTCGTCCTCTGTGCTGCTTTTTCACGTGTTTACCTTTCATTGGTGTTACGTTATTGTGTTCCTTCACTAAAAGGCACAATATTTACCATGGCCGGGGAAATATTTAAGCGTTTTGTGGGTGTCTATGGCGGTCTTCACCCTTATATATTGACATTTTCCTCTTCATCCTGGAGATAAATCACATTGTATAATTAAACCAAATCTTTTTCCATACCCACCAGCTCACAAAACCTAAAAATAATACTAAAAACCGGCATTGAATCATGAAATAGCGGTTATGGCGTCATTCTGTGCACTCTATTACAGGCTACAGAGCGTCTGGGAGATGGAGAAGACATGGAGCTCCTCTGAAATATTTAGCTGCTTTCCTTCACGACCCTTTCAGTAGTTTTGCTCATTAAGTTAAATTATCCTTAAAACTCATACGGATCACCACCCATTTTGACACCCGCAACATGCATGTAAAGTAATACTATTTTGAATTATGTCCAAAAGAACGCATTCCATGGCTGTAAACTATGATAAAAAGGTCAACAATAAAAAAATTAAAAATACGAAACATTTAAGACACGTCCGATAACCTATGAAAAGTCTTTGAGTGCGGCCAATGGCATCGGTCCCTTCACCCCCCTCTACACTGCCCCCTCCCTACCTTCCCTCCTTCCCCTCCTCCCTACCCCTCTTACTCCCCAAGCACCTTTTATTAAGAAACATTAAAATATCTCCCTTAATTCTCAACCAAACGGAATTTACTCAACGGGAACAGCTTCAGCGTCACATTTTACATCAGGGGAGAGCCACAATCACGAGAATTACTGGCAAATGGCGCGGAAAACAGCGGAAATGTGAGCCAATTTTCGACAGTTGCTCAGAATCATGGTTATATCTACTTTATCCGTTTATCTATCGTAAAACCAAGACCAGAAATACCTTCCCCGAGTCTTTAGCTTCAGTTGGGTGCCCAGGACAAAGAAAATCACTGAGAGATAAAGCCACACTTTGGCAAACTGTGAAACTTTCTTTATATGAACATAACTCAATTATTAATGGAGCTAGACGAATTCTGAAAACAGCAATAGCTTTCGTGATCTGGGGCCCAAGATAAGACCTGTTACATTAAGAAAGGCCCCGGAATAAAGGCGTGAGAGGCCGAAAAGGGTTTTGGTAGGACTTTACATTAGCGCTCATATCTCCGTTATTTTTTTATGTAGAACAAAACCGACACTACCACTGGATGTTTTGTCGTTTCCTCGAGGTGGCGGTATCTGTTAAGCCCCAAAACAACCATTTTTTTGTAAAAAGGTAGGCACACCCCGTAGAGTTGCACCATCTTTACAGGGCAATATCTCGGTGGGTAGGCTTCGTATCGCAATTTGGAGGCCAGAAATGGATTTTTTGGCACGTTTTGCATAAGGAGAGTCCCTATTTGCAAGGAAATAACCCCGATTAACGAAAATGGGTTCTCAGATTTTCGTCAAATTCACTCGCCACCGCCAACTTTACAGGCCAATATCTCAGGAAGTAGGCTTAGAATCGCAATTTGGAGGCCAGAACTGGGCTTTCCGGCACGTTTTACATGAGGAGAGTTCCCATTTCCAAGGAAATAGCCCCGATTAACGAAAATGGGTTCTCAGATTTTGGTCGAAAAAGCACGTCGTGGCCTCTGAGCTTGAACTTGAACTTGACGGTGCAGCCTCCGCCTCTGCGCCATATTCCCAAAGCGAAAAAGGTTATAAATTGGTTGTACTTTTGACCTCAGAGGATAGAAGAAAGGTCAGACTACCACCAGGGCCATGAAACTACCCCTGGAAATGCTCAATACCCCTACGAAAGCCTTATCAAATGTCCTCGACGTAACGAAAGACACGTCATAAATGTGTTCCCAGGATGAAAGGGAAAGTGAATCACCCTCTGAGGAGCGTGCGGAGAGTCCAGTAATAATAATAATAATAATAATAATAATAATAATAATAATAATAATAATAATAATAATAATAATAATAATAATAATAATAATAATAATAATAATAATAATAATAATAATAATAATAATAATAATAATAATAATAATAATAATAATAATAATAATAATAATAATAATAATATTAATAATAATAATAATAATAATAATAATAGTAATCATAATAATAATAATATTAATAATAATAATAATAATAATAAAATAATATTGTGTGTGTGTGTGTGTGTGTGTGTGTGTGTGTGTGTGTGTGTGTGTGTGTGTGTGTGTGTGTGTGTGTGTGTGTGTGTACATTCTTTTAACTGTGTATATTATGTGTGTGTGTGTGTGTGTGTGTGTGTGTGTGTGTGTGTGTGTGTGTGTGTGTGTTTACCTAAATCTCCTTAGAAATTCCCTTAATTAATCTAGTTGTGTAATAAATTCATAAACATTATTGACTTAAACTGCATACATACATACATACATACATACATACATGCATACATACATACATACATACATACATACATACATGGATACATACATACATGCATACATACATACATACATACATACATACATACATACATGCATACATACATACATACATACATACATACATACATGCATACATACATGCATACATACATACATGCATACATACATGCATACATGCATACATACATACATACAGACAGACAGACAGACAGACAGACAGACAGACATTCTTTTTTTTCTTCTTTTATTTTCTTTCTTTCTTTCCTTCCTACACACACACACACACACACACACACACACACACACACACACACACACACACACACACACACACACACACCTCCGCTAGCTCAATCGGTCAGAGCGCCGCGCTGCAAGGCTTCACGGCCAAACAGGCGGCGGTTGGAGCCCCGCTCAGGCCGGATTCTTTCCGTTGACTAGGAGTGGTTACTGTCCCCCCTAGAGCAAGGGGGGTGGGGGGTGTGGTGTGAGGTCCTGACAGTACCCAGAGATCGACGATAATGTTTACATATATCTATTTATTTATTTTCTTTCCCCCGTTCAGAAGATCACATCCCCCTATGGCCTGGCAGACCTTGAAGAACACACTCATGAGAATCCGCTCAATCCCCTTTGTGGTAAATGTTGCGAGACCTTAAAGCGTCTGAGAGAGTAAGGCTTTATAGAGGTTGTTGTGGGTATTTCCAGGGGTAGATTTACGAGCTTAGTGATAGTTTGACAAGGCTTATACACCGTGAACGTCGAAACAGATATTGTAACAGCCGATAGCGTGTGATAATGCAGGCTTTACACACACACACACACACACACACACACACACACACACACACACACACACACACACACACGCACACACCTTTGATAGGGCTTTGATAGGGGTTGTTGTGGGTATCTCCAGGGGTAGATTTACAAGCTTAGTGACAGTTGTTGAGAGCCAAAAGCATGTGAGTAGGGGCACTGGGCAGCAACGCCGCTCATGACAGTGGACCAAAACGCATTTACCCATTGTGAACTTGCGTCAGTGTTGCATCCTGTTACCTAGTTAGCATTCGCGACCACGGGGGAACGGTCAGGCCAATCCATAGTCCTGCTGGCTAGGCTGTATATACCTGTACATTTGTGATTCCCCACGGCCTGATCATGAGCTGGACTCGTCATCGCCATAGCAAGCACCCTCCCGACAAGAGCAAGCTCCTTATAGTTGATCTCTGTGTGTGCAATGTTCGACCCCCAAGCACACACATTTAACAAGGCTTTCGTATGGTGCCTGATAACAGTTTGACAGCAAGACCAGGCACTAAATAGGGTTGGTCGTATGTTGACAGCATAGTTAATGTAATATATCAAGTCTCAGAAGTATATTAGAAGTGAAAGAAGGGATGAGGAAGGGAAGGATACTTAGATTAGACTTCAGGAATCAATATTGTGGTGCCTGATAACAGTTTGACAGCAAGACCAGGCACTATACATGGTTGGCCGAATAGAGACAGCGTACGAGGAAGGATAGAAATAGTAAATGAAACTTCAGAATTCAATAGTATGGTGCCTGATAACAGTTTGACAGCAAGACCAGGCACTCTATATACATGGTTGGTAGAATGAAGTCAGCATAATTATATTAGAAGTATGTTAGCAGTGAAAGAAGGGACGAGAAAAGGTAGAAATACTTGGATTAAACTTATGAATTCAACAGTACGGTGCCTGATAACAAACAATTTGACAGCAAGACCAGGCACTCTATATACATGGTTGGTAGAATGGAGTTAGCATAATTATATGAGAAGTATATTAGCGGTGAAAGAAGGGACGAGGAAGGATAGAAATACTAAATTAAACTTCAGAATTCAATCGTATGGTGCCTGATAACAGTTTAACAGCAAGACCAGGCACTATACATGGTTGGTCGTATGTTATTGTTATTGTTCTTTTTTTTCCCTCGGCTTCGTTTTCTTCATTTTCTTGTTTTTCTTTTCCTTTTCCTTTTATTTATATTCTTTCTTCTTCTTTTTCTGCTTCTTCTTTTAATTCACGTTGTTTATTGTTTACGATGATTATTATTCTCTCTCTCTCTCTCTCTCTCTCTCTCTCTCTCTCTCTCTCTCTCTCTCTCTCTCTCTCTCTCTCTCTCTCTCTCTTCTTTTCTTTTAATGGATCAGATGGCTGGCGAAGGTATTAGAGAAGGAACACAAAGGAACACAAAGGAAGAACAAACAACAGCAGACCTGCTGGTCCTTACGAGGTTGTTTGTGACAAGCTACACTAACTATCTAATCAAAGGTGGAAGATGAAGGACAGCAAAGGCGAAGGCGAAGGAGGAGGAGGAGGAGGAGGAGGAGGGGGGCGGTTGAGGCGGGTGGCAGGAACACATAACATTAGAAGGAAACGAAAATGGATTAAGAAAAACTGTCAGACAATTAGTGATACACAGCTGATCTTGCCACCCTCTTCCCCCCGCCCCCCTCCTCTCTTCCTCTCTTGTCTCCTCCTCCTCCTCCTCCTCCTCCTCCTGTTTTTCTTGCTCTGCGTTGGCTCTTTCTGTTCCTCCTCCTCCTCCTCCTCCTCCTCTTGCTTTTGCTTTACTTCTTTTCTTCCTCTTCTTGCTCTCTTCTTGTTCCTCCTGCTCCTGCTTCTCCTCCTCCTTCTCTTCCTCTTCCTCCACCTCATGCTCGGTTCCAGCCCTCTTCCTCCTTTTACTCTGCTTCTCCTCCTCTTGCTCGGTCTCTGCCCTCCTCCTCCTCCTCCTCCTCCTGCTGCTGCTGCTCCTCCCTGTGCTTGTTATGGGTCTGACAATCAGTGCAGCGGGGGCCTCGTTGGCGTGATAATGAAGCATCGACAGGCGCTCACTACTTGCAGGCGGCTGAGGGACGGGAGGACTTTATTGGCGGCTCCGCTCCATAAAGAACGCCGTCCGCCACTCCCTCAAACGTCCTCTCTTCGCAGCGCTCCTTCCTTCCTTCCTTCGGCGATTCACTGGTTGGCTGAGGCGTTTGTCTGTCTGTACGGCGTGTGATTCTTGTTCTTGTATCTTTTGTTCCTGTTCTTTCTTCTTTCTTCTTCCTCAAATGACCTTTCTGTGCAGCCTCACTTCCATCCTTCCCTTGTCGATATGCTGGTTGGCTGAGGCGTTTGTCTGTCTGTACGGCGTGTGATTCTTGTTCTTGTATCTTTTGTTCCTGTTCTTTCTTCTTCCTCAAATGACCTTTCTGTGCAGCCTCACTTCCTTCCTTCCTTCGGCGATTCACTGGTTGGCTGAGGCGTTTGTCTGTCTGTACGGCGTGTGATTCTTGGTCTTGTATTTTTTGTTCTTGTTCTTGTTCTTGTTCTTCCTTTTGTTTCCTTCTGTCGGGGTAATGGGTTATCCCCACCACATGCTCAAGGGTCAATGCGACGGAGATGAGCACCGAGACCACGCGCAGCAATAGCTTACTCTTTTATCCTACTAAGCTTCGATCTTCTTTTTAATCCCTTCTCATGCATATTCCTGGATCCCCTTCTTCCTAACCTCTCCTCCTCTGGCTTCTTTCTATCTTCCTAACTATTATTTCTATCATTTTCTCTTTTAATTTCTTCTTTTACTTCTCTACTTACTCATTTATTCTACTAAGCTTCGATCTTCTTTTCAATCCCTTCTCATGCATATTCCTGGATCCCCTTCTACCTAACCTCTCCTCCTCTGGCTTCTTTCTATCTTCCTAACTATTATTTCTATCATTTTCTCTTTTAATTTCTCCTTTTACTTCTCTACTTACTCATTTATCCTACTAAGCTTCGATCTTCTTTTCAATCCCTTCTCATGTCTATACTTTGATCCTCTTCTAGCTAGCTTCTCCTCGGGTTTCTTTCTTCTTCATCATCTTTCTCTGAGCGAAGAAGGCGAAGAAGAATATATAGTCGCGATCTACCACTCACTGTTGATCCATCGATTCGGATCTCCCTCTTCTCTCCTCTCCTGCTTCCCTCTCGGCTTCTATCATATCGTCCCTTCCCTGCGAAGTCGAAGAAGATATAGCGGCGACTCTGAATTATGGACTAAACGCGGGGCTCGCCTTGCACCACTCCAAACCCGACCATCAGCTCCAATTATCCGCAACGCTACCCTTCAGACATCTGTTGTAGCTTTTGTTTGGCTCTCAGGATTAGCCAGGCGTGAGACAACGATCTTCCCACTCTTCCACAACTCCTCCTCCTCCTTAACCCCTATCAGTTTCTCATTTTAACTAACCCCGCCCTTCCTCTCCCCTCCTCTCTGATCGCCTAACGCTTTCATAGTCTTACCAAACTTAACTTCCCGTTCCTTATCAATGGTCAATGTCGTAATTTTAGTGTCATAACGCCTAATAAACTTCTTTCTCGCCCCAGTCCCGTAGCTCCTCACTTCTCCCCTCTCCCTGGACACCTTTCGGCCAGCTCGAAGCGCAGAGGGCCCAGCGGCAGCACAGGTGGGGTCGACAACAGCTCTCCACAGTCCTCCTCCTTCAAACCAGCGGCAAACTTTGCTCCTTATCGATGCTCAAAGGTCACATTTTTGTTCATTTGCACCTCACACACATCGCCCCGACCCGCCAAACAATTTCCCGTCTCTACCGCTCCTTCTCCTTCCTCTCTCGACTGTCTTTACACTTTCATCCTCAGTCCAAAATTTGCTCCCCCGCTGCTTGCCGCCGCTCAAAGACCTTCCTTTCGTTCCTTTCAGCGCCTCGCATCTCACCCGGCCGGCCACCCAGCACAGGCTGCTTGCTGCCACACGCCGTTCGGCCCGCAAACCCGTCATTTCTTCGCCCGGCTCTCACCTCAGCGCATCGAAGAGGTCATGTCCCGTCTCTTAACTCTTTAAAAGGTATTTCTGCAGCCTTAATGGAACACACACACACACACACACACACACTCGCTATCTCCGCGGAGGGACTGTTTAGCTCTTATTAGGTTATTGTCAACAAGCGCTGGACCTTTGACGAGCGGCTAGCGGGGAGGAGGGGGAGCAAGGAGCGGGGAAGATGAAGGACAACAAGCATGGCGGATTATCACAAGGGCAAGCTGCAAGCACAAGCAAGTAAGGCACAAGCACCACAGCCGAGGGGGGCGGAAGCACTGTCTTCCTCCCCGGCGACTAACTGGCAACGGGTTTGTTTACTTCCGGCAGCGCGTCCCGAATGAATGAAAGTCTTTAAATTCCTCAGCCCTGTGTGAGTGTCACCACCCGCATGCCTGGCACGTTGAAATTACTCGCATTCTTTTCTCTCTCTCTCTCTCTCTCTCACATATGTTTATCAAGGGCACTAACACCATTTTTGATGATTGGGAGAGAGAGAGAGAGAGAGAGAGAGAGAGAGAGAGATGTTTTGAGTTTCCTATTAAATTATATAAATAAAAAAATCCTCTTTATTTTTGTATGTGCTTTTCTGAACTACATTAAGATTGACACACACACACACACACACACACACACACACACACACACACACACACACACACACACACACGAGCATCCCCCCCCCGCCCACACAAGCATTCGCCTGCTCTCTATAAAGGGTCTTTGCGTTTCACGCTGTTGAGGTGTCGCCCCTCTTAAGCTGCGTAGAGGCTTGCCCGGATTAACTGTCGGTCAGGTGAGTCATCGGGTGAGTGAAGCGATGCGCCCCCTGACGTATGTTCTCCGTTAGATAGTAGGCCTTTATAATGTAGGGAGCAGTGTTGGATGCGCGCCAAGGGAATGAGGGTAGATAAATTCATGAGAAGTACACACACACACACACACACACACACACACACACACACACACACACACACACACACTGAGCATTTCCAGCCTTCCCGCCCGCCGGTCCTTCGCTTCGTCTTCAGCATAACGTGCGAGAACACGGATCGAGTGGCGCATCTTAAATACGTCCGGAGCGTCGGTAAATATATCTTATCAGTGAGCGAGGCGGGTTTTGGCCTCAGAGCAAAGACCCGGCTTGAGGAGGTCCCGGGGTGAGCTGGGAATGAAAAATCTCCTCTAGTTTGTGAATACAGATCTCGGGAAGGTAAAACTTGGACAGCCTCCGTAAACACTGACCAACCTTTCCCAACCCTCGACCGTCCGTGCTGGCTGTGGGTTGGCGGTGGAAGGGAGGAAGGACGGAGCGAGGAAGCTTTTCTTTTCCTTGTTAGATTTGCACGGCCATACGCGGGAGATAAATGTTAGTATTCTCAGACTCTTCCGCCTCTCACACCAACTATTTCTAAAGGCCAACAAGGAGCGTTATCGTGTTCTAATGAGTGTTTTTTTCACGTTCATGGTACAGAAGAATGGTCAGCCTACTACCACGTTCATAAAACTAGTACCCATGGAAATGCCTACAACTCCTAGGAAAGCCTTGTCAAATGTTTGTGCTTGGGCGCCGAAATGTTCAAGAACACGGCCCATAGCGTCTTAGGGGGTAACGTGTATGAGCCGGCAACGTTTTTTTCACTGGTTTGGAATGGCTGAAAGAGAAAACTTTATATAGACACAGTAAGTATAGGAGCTAGAGGAATATTTTTTGTTAGCTTTGCGCGGCTATATACGAGTCATAAGGCGTCATAGTGTGTGTGCCATCAACGTTCTTCACTGACTTGGAATGATTAAAATAGAAACATTTGCTTTACATAGTGTGGTGATTCTATAGTTTAAGCTGTCTATTGGGGTTTTAGTGCTTGTTCGTTTTAGTGTTTCATATGTATCGTTCGGGATAGGTTATTCGTATGTAATATGAATCGTATTATATGGTTTCGAAACTAACGTATCTAGTTTCTTCGTCGATGAAGCCAGTGCACTCGGGCTGCAGGTACTGTACGCACCTAGGGTTTTCTGGCCGAGTAAAGCCTAGAGAAAAGGGCTTTTGAGGTGGTTTACTTATTCCCTCACGACAATTTACTCGGCAAGAATCCATGAAGCAAGCTGGAGGTGGAGAGACTACTGAAACCTGAACGCTTCGAGGGTGCACAAGACACTACGCCTGCTCAGTGGAACCACTGGCTCTGCACCTTCAATAACTTCATTCAGTCTATGTCTCCTGCACCTGACAAGTTGAAGCTGCTCGTCAACTACATCTCTCCAGAAGCATACACCCACATCACCGACTGCCCGTCATACGAGGAGGCCATCAAAGCTTTGAAAACTGTGTACGTGAAGCCCAAGAATATCATCTTCGCCCGGCATCAATTGGTTACTCGCAGGCAGCAACTGGCCGAGTCCATCGACACCTTCCTCTTGTCTCTGAAGCAGCTGTCTAAAGACTGTGACTACAAAGACGTGACTGCCGACACCTACACTCAGGAAGCCATCAGAGACGCCTTCATCATTTGTCTCGCCTCTCCTACCATCCGTCAACGTCTATTGGAGAGAGAAACTTTGTCCCTGAATGAGGCCGTACAACTTGCTCGAAGCCTCGACACTGCTCAACGCAACGCTGAAGGATACTCTTCACCTGTCACTCCAGGGAACGTGTCGGCTGCTCCTGCTCTCACCTCGGAGGCCTCTGTTAACACCACGGACACCGTAGCTGCCGCCTCCCAGTCTCAATCCTGTTTGTTCTGCGGTGGAAAGCGGCATCCTCGGTCTTGCTTCAGTGTGCCGTAAGTGTGGGAAGACGGGCCATTACGCCAGCGTCTGCAGGTCTGGCGACCCTGGACGATCGAGAAGACCTTACACCGCAGCCGCTGCTACTATGGAACCTCCTGGCTCTACCTCCCTGGTCCCTCCCTGTGGACACTGCGCCCTGCCACCAACTACTGCCGCCACTCCAGTATTAGCGTCTGTTACTACGCCGCGGAGCTCTACAATTCCTGTGAGTGTCAATGAACTGTAAGTGACCTCCCTTATTGACAGTGGAAGTACTATTAGTTTCAGCCATCCACAAGTTGTGAAAAACTTAAATATTCCTGTGTACCCTTCAAAGACTGATGTCAGCCTTGCTTCTTCCCAAGTTTCTACTACCGGAGGACATTGCTTTGTCAACCTGAAAGTTAACGACAGTCTGTATCCTCAATTCAAGTTGTCAGTTCTTCCCCAGTTGTGTTATAAAGTAATCTTGGGCAGAGACTTCATGGAAAAACACCAGGCTGTGGAATTCACTTTGGATGGATCTTTACCTAAACTAACTATATGTAACTTAGCATCAATGTCTATTGATCCTCCATCCCTCTCCCCTAACCTGTGCCCTAATACAAAGCCAGTCTCCACGTGTCCTCGTAAGTTCTCGAGGTCGGATGAACAGTTTATTCATGAGGAAGTACAGTCTTTGTTACAAGAAGGTGTTGTAGAGAAGAGTCAGTCCCCTTGGAGAGCTCAAGTGCTAGTAACAAGCGATGAGAGACACAAGCGGCGCACGGTTGTTGGTTACTCTCGTACCATAAACCGTTTTGCGTCAATAGACGCTTACCCAATGCCTCGTATTCATGATTTAATTCACAAGATGGCTAAGTACAAAATATTCAGCAAACTTGATCTGAAAAATGCTTACTATAAAGTTCCCTTACGAGAAACGGAGAAACAGTTCAATGCTTTTGAGGCTGAGGGACAGTTACTTCAATTTAACAGAGTTCCTTTCGGTCTGACAAACTCCGTTGCTGTTTTTCAGAGAATCCTGGACTCTTGCAAGCCACCTATGCTTACATTAATGATTGATGTTATTGTATGCGGCGTAAGCAAGGAGGAACATGACCGGAACCTTCAGCGTTTCAAGGAGGTCGCCTCAAAGTACAACTTGACTTTGAACTTTGAGAAGTGTCACTACGGCTTAAAAGAAATGACTTATCTCGGGTATTGCATCTCCGATAATTCTCTGCGCCCTGATCCAGATCGTATCAGACCCCTGATAGAAATGCCAGTTCCTAATGATTCACCCTCTCTAAAACGAGCGCTTGGCCTCTTCTCATACTATTCCATCTGGATACCTAACTGTTCTAAGCGTATACAGCCTCTTCTGCTGTGCCAGAGTTTTCCACTCGGCTCTGAAGCTATTAAGTGTTTCGAACCGCTAAAGAGAGACAGCTGTAAGGCTTCAGTAGCTGCCTATGATGAAACTTTGCCACTCCAGATCGAGACTGACGCATCCTCTGTCTCCATAGCGGCCACTCTTTCCCAGCTTGGCCGGCCAGTAGCTTTCTTCTCCAGAACCCTGACCGGCTCTGCAAGACTTCAGCCTGCTGTGGAGAGTGAAAGACTTCAGCCTGCTGTGGAGAGTGAAAGACTTCAGCCTGCTGTGGAGAGTGAAAGACTTCAGCCTGCTGTGGAGAGTGAAAGACTTCAGCCTGCTGTGGAGAGTGAAAGACTTCAGCCTGCTGTGGAGAGTGAAAGACTTCAGCCTGCTGTGGAGAGTGAAAGACTTCAGCCTGCTGTGGAGAGTGAAAGACTTCAGCCTGCTGTGGAGAGTGAAAGACTTCAGCCTGCTGTGGAGAGTGAAGGACTTCAGCCTGCTGTGGAGAGTGAAGGACTTCAGCCTGCTGTGGAGAGTGAAGGACTTCAGCCTGCTGTGGAGAGTGAAAGTCTTCAGCCTGCTGTGGAGAGTGAAAGTCTTCAGCCTGCTGTGGAGAGTGAAAGTCTTCAGCCTGCTGTGGAGAGTGAAAGTCTTCAGCCTGCTGTGGAGAGTGAAAGGCTTCAGCCTGCTGTGGAGAGTGAAAGACTTCAGCCTGCTGTGGAGAGTGAAAGACTTCAGCCTGCTGTGGAGAGTGAAAGACTTCAGCCTGCTGTGGAGAGTGAAAGACTTCAGCCTGCTGTGGAGAGTGAAAGACTTCAGCCTGCTGTGGAGAGTGAAGGACTTCAGCCTGCTGTGGAGAGTGAAGGACTTCAGCCTGCTGTGGAGAGTGAAGGACTTCAGCCTGCTGTGGAGAGTGAAGGACTTCAGCCTGCTGTGGAGAGTGAAGGACTTCAGCCTGCTGTGGAGAGTGAAGGACTTCAGCCTGCTGTGGAGAGTGAAAGACTTCAGCCTGCTGTGGAGAGTGAAAGACTTCAGCCTGCTGTGGAGAGTGAAAGTCTTCAGCCTGCTGTGGAGAGTGAAAGACTTCAGCCTGCTGTGGAGAGTGAAAGACTTCAGCCTGCTGTGGAGAGTGAAAGACTTCAGCCTGCTGTGGAGAGTGAAAGACTTCAGCCTGCTGTGGAGAGTGAAAGACTTCAGCCTGCTGTGGAGAGTGAAAGACTTCAGCCTGCTGTGGAGAGTGAAAGACTTCAGCCTGCTGTGGAGAGTGAAAGACTTCAGCCTGCTGTGGAGAGTGAAAGACTTCAGCCTGCTGTGGAGAGTGAAAGACTTCAGCCTGCTGTGGAGAGTGAAAGACTTCAGCCTGCTGGAGAGACTGAAAGACTTCAGCCTGCTGTGGAGAGTGAAAGACTTCAGCCTGCTGTGGAGAGTGAAAGACTTCAGCCTGCTGTGGAGAGTGAAAGACTTCAGCCTGCTGTGGAGAGTGAAAGACTTCAGCCTGCTGTGGAGAGTGAAAGACTTCAGCCTGCTGTGGAGAGTGAAAGACTTCAGCCTGCTGTGGAGAGTGAAAGACTTCAGCCTGCTGTGGAGAGTGAAAGACTTCAGCCTGCTGTGGAGAGTGAAAGACTTCAGCCTGCTGTGGAGAGTGAAAGACTTCAGCCTGCTGTGGAGAGTGAAAGACTTCAGCCTGCTGTGGAGAGTGAAAGACTTCAGCCTGCTGTGGAGAGTGAAAGACTTCAGCCTGCTGTGGAGAGTGAAAGACTTCAGCCTGCTGTGGAGAGTGAAAGACTTCAGCCTGCTGTGGAGAGTGAAAGACTTCAGCCTGCTGTGGAGAGTGAAAGACTTCAGCCTGCTGTGGAGAGTGAAAGACTTCAGCCTGCTGTGGAGAGTGAAAGACTTCAGCCTGCTGTGGAGAGTGAAAGACTTCAGCCTGCTGTGGAGAGGGAAAGACTTCAGCCTGCTGTGGAGAGTGAAAGACTTCAGCCTGCTGTGGAGAGTGAAAGACTTCAGCCTGCTGTGGAGAGTGAAAGACTTCAGCCTGCTGTGGAGAGTGAAAGACTTCAGCCTGCTGTGGAGAGTGAAAGACTTCAGCCTGCTGTGGAGAGTGAAAGACTTCAGCCTGCTGTGGAGAGTGAAAGACTTCAGCCTGCTGTGGAGAGTGAAAGACTTCAGCCTGCTGTGGAGAGTGAAAGACTTCAGCCTGCTGTGGAGAGTGAAAGACTTCAGCCTGCTGTGGAGTGAAAGACTTCAGCCTGCTGTGGAGAGTGAAAGACTTCAGCCTGCTGTGGAGAGTGAAAGACTTCAGCCTGCTGTGGAGAGTGAAAGACTTCAGCCTGCTGTGGAGAGTGAAAGACTTCAGCCTGCTGTGGAGAGTGAAAGACTTCAGCCTGCTGTGGAGAGTGAAAGACTTCAGCCTGCTGTGGAGAGAAAGACTTCAGCCTGCTGTGGAGAGTGAAAGACTTCAGCCTGCTGTGGAGAGTGAAAGACTTCAGCCTGCTGTGGAGAGTGAAAGACTTCAGCCTGCTGTGGAGAGTGAAAGACTTCAGCCTGCTGTGGAGAGTGAAAGACTTCAGCCTGCTGTGGAGAGTGAAAGACTTCAGCCTGCTGTGGAGAGTGAAAGACTTCAGCCTGCTGTGGAGAGTGAAAGACTTCAGCCTGCTGTGGAGAGTGAAAGACTTCAGCCTGCTGTGGAGAGTGAAAGACTTCAGCCTGCTGTGGAGAGTGAAAGACTTCAGCCTGCTGTGGAGAGTGAAAGACTTCAGCCTGCTGTGGAGAGTGAAAGACTTCAGCCTGCTGTGGAGAGTGAAAGACTTCAGCCTGCTGTGGAGAGGAAAGACTTCAGCCTGCTGTGGAGAGTGAAAGACTTCAGCCTGCTGTGGAGTGAAAGACTTCAGCCTGCTGTGGAGAGTGAAAGACTTCAGCCTGCTGTGGAGAGTGAAAGACTTCAGCCTGCTGTGGAGAGTGAAAGACTTCAGCCTGCTGTGGAGAGTGAAAGACTTCAGCCTGCTGTGGAGAGTGAAAGACTTCAGCCTGCTGTGGAGAGTGAAAGACTTCAGCCTGCTGTGGAGAGTGAAAGACTTCAGCCTGCTGTGGAGAGTGAAAGACTTCAGCCTGCTGTGGAGAGTGAAAGACTTCAGCCTGCTGTGGAGAGTGAAAGACTTCAGCCTGCTGTGGAGAGTGAAAGACTTCAGCCTGCTGTGGAGAGTGAAAGACTTCAGCCTGCTGTGGAGAGTGAAAGACTTCAGCCTGCTGTGGAGAGTGAAAGACTTCAGCCTGCTGTGGAGAGTGAAAGACTTCAGCCTGCTGTGGAGAGTGAAAGACTTCAGCCTGCTGTGGAGAGTGAAAGACTTCAGCCTGCTGTGGAGAGTGAAAGACTTCAGCCTGCTGTGGAGAGTGAAAGACTTCAGCCTGCTGTGGAGAGTGAAAGACTTCAGCCTGCTGTGGAGAGTGAAAGACTTCAGCCTGCTGTGGAGAGTGAAAGACTTCAGCCTGCTGTGGAGAGTGAAAGACTTCAGCCTGCTGTGGAGAGTGAAAGACTTCAGCCTGCTGTGGAGAGTGAAAGACTTCAGCCTGCTGTGGAGAGTGAAAGACTTCAGCCTGCTGTGGAGAGTGAAAGACTTCAGCCTGCTGTGGAGAGTGAAAGACTTCAGCCTGCTGTGGAGAGTGAAAGACTTCAGCCTGCTGTGGAGAGTGAAAGACTTCAGCCTGCTGTGGAGAGTGAAAGACTTCAGCCTGCTGTGGAGAGTGAAAGACTTCAGCCTGCTGTGGAGAGTGAAAGACTTCAGCCTGCTGTGGAGAGTGAAAGACTTCAGCCTGCTGTGGAGAGTGAAAGACTTCAGCCTGCTGTGGAGAGTGAAAGACTTCAGCCTGCTGTGGAGAGTGAAAGACTTCAGCCTGCTGTGGAGAGAAAGACTTCAGCCTGCTGTGGAGAGTGAAAGACTTCAGCCTGCTGTGGAGAGTGAAAGACTTCAGCCTGCTGTGGAGAGTGAAAGACTTCAGCCTGCTGTGGAGAGTGAAAGACTTCAGCCTGCTGTGGAGAGTGAAAGACTTCAGCCTGCTGTGGAGAGTGAAAGACTTCAGCCTGCTGTGGAGAGTGAAAGACTTCAGCCTGCTGTGGAGAGTGAAAGACTTCAGCCTGCTGTGGAGAGTGAAAGACTTCAGCCTGCTGTGGAGAGTGAAAGACTTCAGCCTGCTGTGGAGAGTGAAAGACTTCAGCCTGCTGTGGAGAGTGAAAGACTTCAGCCTGCTGTGGAGAGTGAAAGACTTCAGCCTGCTGTGGAGAGTGAAAGACTTCAGCCTGCTGTGGAGAGTGAAAGACTTCAGCCTGCTGTGGAGAGAAAGACTTCAGCCTGCTGTGGAGAGTGAAAGACTTCAGCCTGCTGTGGAGAG
Organism: Eriocheir sinensis; assembly: GCF_024679095.1. NCBI lineage: Eukaryota > Metazoa > Arthropoda > Malacostraca > Decapoda > Varunidae > Eriocheir > Eriocheir sinensis. Next base: position 25,095,089 of record NC_066509.1, on the reverse strand, counting down.
TGAAAGACTTCAGCCTGCTGTGGAGAGTGAAAGACTTCAGCCTGCTGTGGAGAGTGAAAGACTTCAGCCTGCTGTGGAGAGTGAAAGACTTCAGCCTGCTGTGGAGAGTGAAAGACTTCAGCCTGCTGTGGAGAGTGAAAGACTTCAGCCTGCTGTGGAGAGGGACAGACTTCAGCCTGCTGTGGAGAGTGAAAGACTTCAGCCTGCTGTGGAGAGTGAAAGACTTCAGCCTGCTGTGGAGAGAGACAGACTTCAGCCTGCTGTGGAGAGTGAAAGACTTCAGCCTGCTGTGGAGAGTGAAAGACTTCAGCCTGCTGTGGAGAGTGAAAGACTTCAGCCTGCTGTGGAGAGTGAAAGACTTCAGCCTGCTGTGGAGAGTGAAAGACTTCAGCCTGCTGTGGAGAGTGAAAGACTTCAGCCTGCTGTGGAGAGTGAAAGACTTCAGCCTGCTGTGGAGAGTGAAAGACTTCAGCCTGCTGTGGAGAGTGAAAGACTTCAGCCTGCTGTGGAGAGTGAAAGACTTCAGCCTGCTGTGGAGACAGAAGCCACTGCTATCATTGAAGCCGTACGTAAGTGGAGACTTTGTATTTTGGGCCGCAAATTCACTATTGTCACTGACCAACAAGCTGTATCCTTCATGTTTGACTCACGGCATTCCTCCAAAATTAAGAATGACAAAATATTAAGATGGCGTCTCGAGCTCTCTGAATACTTGTATGACATTAAGTACCGACCAGGTCCTCAAAACATCCCTTGCGACACACTGTCTCGTGCATGCTCAGTTAATACTAGCCCAGGCTCAGTCTCTCTCGAACAAGTACACGTGTCTCTGTGTCATCCTGGCGTCACAAGACTTTATCATTTTGTAAAAGTTAAGAATCTGGCTTTCTCTCTAGATGATGTAAGGAGGGTTTGTTCTCAATGCAGTATTTGTTCAGAATTGAAACCTAGATTCTTTAAACCTCCAGTTAAGAACCTGATCCAAGCAACGCAACCCTTTGACCGAGTCTCTATTGATTTCGCTGGACCGAAACCTACTACAAAGAATAAATACCTCCTGGTAATGATAGACGAGTACTCTAGATTCCCATTTGTGTTCCCATGCCCAGATATGTCTGCTCAAACTGTTAAAGCTTGCTTCCTTAAACTGTTCTGTATGTTCGGTTGTCCATCATCAGTTCATTCGGACAGAGGAACACAGTTCATGTCTCGTGAAGTCGCAGATTTTCTGTTGAGCCACGGTGTCGTCATGACACACTCCACTCCCTACCACCCCCAAGGTAACGGACAATGTGAAAGAGAGATTGGTACTATTTGGAACACTGTACGCCTAGCACTCAGATCCTCCAAACTCCCCGAGTCTCAGTGGGAACTAGTTCTGGACAGAGTATTTCATCCCATTCGGTCCCTCCTTTGTACGGCCACCAATCAAACCCTTCATGAAAGGTTATTTTCTTTCCCTAGGAGATCATCCAGTGGTTACTCCTTACCTTCCTGGCTTGCCACACCTGGACCTGTCCTGCTGCGGAAGTTTATTCGTAATTCCAAATCGGATCCGTTAGTGGAAGAAGTTGATCTCGAGAGTGCTACACCAAACTACGCTCACATTCGCCATCCGGATGGGAGAAGGTCTACCGTCTCCACGAGGGACCTGGCTCCAACCCCTAAGGAACAGACAACCATGCAAGAGAACATCAATGGGACAACACCCACTGAAGAGATTTCGGCTCCAGAACCGACTTCTACCGATGACAGCGATGGAGGGGCAGCCACTCCTGACGCTTGTTACCCAGCCTCCGGTGACACTAGACTTCCGGACACAAGAAAAAGCGACTCGCCCGAAACTTCCGAAGAAAGACCTGAACCACTAAGACGTTCAACAAGAGTCAGGAAAACTCCGGATAGACTAGGCGTGTGATATGTACGTAGTTATTTGTAAGAGGGGGAGAATGTGGTGATTCTATAGTTTAAGTTGTCTGTATTTGTTGGGGTTTTAGTGCTTGTTCGTTTTAGTGTTTCATATGTATCGTTCGGGATAGGTGATTCGTATGTAATATGAATCGTATTATATGGTTTCGAAACTAACGTATCTAGTTTCTTCGTCGATGAAGTCAGTGCACTCGGGCTGCAGGTACTGTACGCACCTAGGGTTTTCTGGCCGAGTAAAGCCTAGAGAAAAGGGCTTTTGAGGTGGTTTACTTATTCCCTCACGACACATAGGAACCAAATATATTAAGAGTAGGAGGAATATTTTTTTTGTTAGATTTGCTTGGCCACACTCGGGACAAGGTCTTAGGATGTAAACTATGTAGAACAATGTTTTCTTTTTCACTGCCTTGGAATGGCTAAAAAACATAACGGTTACCACATTGCACAATTATGCATGCACTCGTAACGTGTGACCATGGTTAAGAGAAGACCAATTATTTTTTATGGCTGAAATTCACTGCCAAAGACGAGACGAAAACGTAAATGTAGGCGTGTGATCAGACGAGGCCGAGAACCACGACCAACCTTGTGTATCTGGTCTGTTTGCAGTACGAGAGGCAGGCAGGGCAAGGGATGGGAAAATAAAAATAAAATAGCAAAAAAATACTAGATGGCGTCACACATAGAAAGCGGTGTAAAGGAGAACATTTGAAAGCATTATAAACTATTTTCAACATTTAGGCGGAACGATTCGCTATATCTAGAATGGAATACATTGAAAAAACACAGGTAACAAGTCTATCCTCTCTCTCTCTCTCTAACATACTTGACCTTGTTATAGCGACCCAAGATAACCTACTATGCATTTCAGCGGCAGACAAACGGTGTTTTTTGCAGATATCTCCTAAACTAATCGTTGGATGAGTATGATATTTCAGCACACTACCTTGAACATCCGTTCGTAATTTTTGGTTAACATACCATATTGCTATATGTGTTATGTGAGGAGTTTACTGAGTGATATTACGCCTAATCCAGTCATCATATCAAAGGTGTTACACAGAATCGGACGAGTGTGGGGTACTCGTCTAACCCCTCCACCACCACCACCACCACCCTGAAGAACCCCCAGACCACTCCTTCTCTACCCTAGTATCACATGACCCTCTTCCCCCCACCCCCTACTCACACCATCAGCCTTCCACCTGTGATTTTTTTTCCCTATTGTAATTACATACGTATAGGTATAATAGTTACATACGTCAGTATGTACATACATATCATACATTAATAATATTATCTAATACAATTGCTGGTATATGTGGACATGAAAACCAGACTAGGTCAAACGACCGTTAAAGCAATAGCTAATTCCGCTGTTAATCTCTCTCTCTCTCTCTCTCTCTCTCTCTCTCTCTCTCTCTCTCTCTCTCTCTCTCTCTGACTTTTACGCATTATACACATATGTATAGATTAAGAAAAATATATGCAGTTTATAATTTTTTGATAACATGAATATACAACAAACAAGTCAACAAAATAATATTATATATAAACTGGACCACTTTTTATGATCAATAGGCAGACAGTACGCAATAAGAGTATCAACTTTTCCTAACAGTAGAAGGTCCAAGTCACAGGTAATTCCAGCACATCATGTTCACGTGGTTGACCATAACGACTGCAAACATGGCTCTCCTATATACTACACGTAAACGTGCTGTTGTACAGTAATTATCAACGTGAACCACTTCTTGCCTTCATGAAATTGTACCATACTCTTAGGAAATAATCATATCTATACATACACACTTACAGAACATTATAATGTATAAATACAGTAGTGGGAGAAGTATGGAGTTGCACAGGAGTGAGGGAGGCGAAGCAAGGAAGAGGAGGAGGGATAAAGAGGCGGGGGGGACTTCGAGACGGGGGAGACGTAGTAGTGGTTAGGAATGGTTTGGGTGGGTGTGTGGGGGGGGGCACACTTTCATTCGAATGCGTGAACATGACTCGTCGGCTTTGTGTTATTTTTCACGAGTAAACTCCTCACATAACATATATAGCAATGTGGTATGTTAACCAAAAATTACGAACGGATGTTCAAGGTAGTGTGTTGAAATATCATACTCATCCAACGATTCGTTTAGGAGATATCTGCAAAAAACACCGTTTGTCCACCGCTGAAATGCATAGTAGTCAGTAATGTCACGGTAGGAGAACACCTCGGTTCCTGCGATCATAAACTAGTGCGCGTTGACATTAGAGCTCAAACATCGGTGACTGAAAATAAAGTAAAGGTGCCCAATTTCAAAAGAGCCAACTTCGTAGAAATCCGACGAAAACTAATAGATATGCAACTATCAGATAACGGCAATGTAGAGGACGCCTGGCTAAGCTTTAAAGATCACTTACTCACTCAGCAGGACACATTTGTCCCCTTGTGCGAGAAGCGAATTAACACTAATAAAAGTCCACCTTGGTTTAATAGCGAAATTAAACACTCAGTCAAGGAGAGAAAATTGTCTTACAGGTTAAAGAAAGAGCAAAGCACGCCCGAAAACATTAGACTTTACAATGATGCCAGGCGACGAGTAAACAGATTAGTGCGTCAGGCAAAGCGTAGATATGAAGAAAATATTGCAGCCAGCTGTAAAAATAATCCGAAATCCTTCTTCAGTTACATAAACAACAGAAAGGCGATCAGAAGTGGAATTGGACCTTTAACAAACAGCGACGGTGCACTAGTGACTGACAGCCAACACGTTGCAAACCTATTAAACAATTACTTTTCCTCGGTGTTTAATACTAACAGTCCTCCCGCCACCACCACCAACACCAGTACTAATGTAAATCCCGAGCATGCATTGTCTAACTTTGAAATAAAACCCGATGAAGTCCTCAAAGCCCTCAAATCACTCAAAACAAATAAAAGTCCTGGACCTGACAAAGTATATCCAACTCTGCTGAAAGAAACAAAGAGCGAAATACTCTCCTCCCTCACAACCGTATTCAATATGTTCTTGCGACAAGGCATCGTCCCTTCAGACTGGAAAAAGGCTAACGTGACACCGATTTTTAAGAAAGGAGACAAAAAAGTACCAGGTAATTACAGGCCCATTAGTCTAACTTCAGTTGTAGGTAAGCTAATTGAGGGCATAATTAGAGACAAAATTGTGAGCTACCTTGAAAGCCACTCATTGATTGGGGACTCCCAACATGGCTTCCGAGACAAAAGATCCTGCTTATCAAATCTATTAACCTTTTACAACGACCTCTTCACTGTTTATGACGTAACCAAATCACTGGACGTAGTCTATCTTGATTTCCAGAAAGCGTTTGATAAAGTCCCGCATCATAAATTACTTTACAAATTAATTAAAGCAAATAGGTATTGACGGTCAAGTAAACCAATGGATCGCGAATTGGTTGAGCAGCAGACAACAAAGAGTAGTGATTGACGGATTTAACTCAGAGTGGGCGCCTGTCACTAGTGGCGTCCCTCAGGGCTCGGTTCTTGGCCCAGTGCTCTTCATTATTTACATCAACGACGTGGATGTTGGACTCAATAACCGCATTAGTAAATTTGCAGACGACACAAAGATTGGTAACTCGGTTCTCACTGACGAAGACAGGCAAAGCCTCCAAGAGGATTTGCACAAAATTTCAGCTTGGTCGGATAGATGGGAGATGCCCTTTAACGTAGACAAGTGCCAGGTCCTTCAAGTTGGAACGAGGAATAAGAAGTTCGATTACGAAATGCGCGGCGTTAAACTCAAAAGCGTTCAATGCGTCAAGGACTTGGGGGGTCAAAATCGCGTCAAACCTCAAATTCTTGTAACGGGCTTGTCGGGGGGCGTTTAAAGGGTGTTGATTAAGACTTCAGCTTCCTTAAGGCGAATTATATTCGTAGCCTTTATGTACAAGAAGCGACGGAGCGAGAGCGACTGTCGTTGTGTGTCAGTCGGACTCTCTTGAAGGAGCGGCGAGTTACAGGTTGGAAAATAATTGTTACAATTGGTCACGTATGTCAAGGTGACCTCCACGCACCATCGGAGTGCTAAGTATACAAAACTGAGACGGTAAACACTGACGGACGACATTCCTATAAGGTGGCGTGATCTATCTGTCGTGGGGTTTTTCCATTGACAATTGTATGCCTAATTCGTGGTGATATTAAATAATAATAATACATTGATATCCTACTATAACATTCTCACAGCAATGCATCGATGCAGCAAATAAAGCGAACAGAATGTTGGGCTTCATTAAAAGAAACTTTGTATTCAAGAATAAAGATGTAATACTCCCGCTCTACAACAGTTTAGTCAGACCCCACTTGGAATATGCGGTACAGTTTTGGTCTCCCCACCATGCAAAGGATATTGCTAAATTAGAAGGTGTTCAGCGTCGGGCAACGAAAATGATCCCTTCCTTGCGCAACAAATCCTACGAAGAAAGGCTTTCTACCCTTAACATGTTCTCTCTTGAGAAACGTCGCCTCCGAGGAAAACTGATCAAATGTTTTAAAATACTTAATGGTTTCACGAATGTAGACAGATCAACATTGTTTATGATCGATGACACTCTGCGCACGAGGAACAATGGCGTAAAACTCAGATGTAGACAAGTAAATTCAGACTGCACCAAATTTTTTCACCAACGTTGTAGTGCGAGAATGGAATAAGCTCCCACCGTCAGTGGTCCAGTGTAACACGATTGACTCCTTCAAAACAAGCTTGACCGTCACTTCCTTCATCTTAATATCAACTAGAGTTGAAGTGAATCGTTTGGAGTCTTCTGATCAATGTAGAATCACTTAGGTTTAAGGACAGACCACTTAGTCTGGACCATGGGGTCTGTGTGGTCTGATTTTCTAAGTAAATATCTCTCTCTCTCTCTCTCTCTCTCTCTCTCTCTCTCTCTCTCTCTCTCTCTCTCTCTCTCTCTCTCGCTCTCTCTCTCTCTCTCTCTCTCTCTCTCTCCATCGCCCTCTCTCTCTCTCTCTCTCTCTCTCTCTCTCTCTCTCAACTTAATATTCACTATAGTAGAAATGTAAAGTCTTGGTGTCATTCAATTGATATAATTTCACTTCCGTTTAAGGACAGAGCACATAGTATGGACCATTGGATCTGTGTGGTCTGAATATCTATGTACATCTCTATCTCTCTCACAAACACCTTTTCTTTGGTTCCAGGCAAGGGCAGCGGAGGGCAAGGTCAAGGACTTCTGCCAAAACATTGACCCCAGTGTGCAGGAAACTGTGATAATGAGCAACGTCTTGCCCTGTGTTAAGGTCAGTCGATGTGTGTGTGTGTGTGTTTATAGAGTCAAACTTTCACTGTGTTGCATCTACTAAAGTTCTCTCTCTCTCTATATATATATATATATATATATATATATATATATATATATATATTATTATTATTATTATTATTATTATTATTATTATTATTATTATTATTATTATTATTATTATTATTATTATTATTATTATTATTATTATTATTATTATTATTATTATTATTATTATTATTATTATTATTATTATTATTATTATTATTCTATCATCTGAGTCCAAAAGTACAACAAATTTATAAATTTTTTCGATTTTGGAATTTGTCGCAGAGGCGGAGGCTGCACCGTCAAGTTCAAGTTCAAGCTCAGAGGCCACGACGTGCTTTTTCGACCAAAATCTGAGAACCCATTTTCGTTAATCGGGGCTATTTCCTTGGAAATGGGGACTCTCCTTATGTAAACGGTGCCGAAAAACGCAGTTCTGGACTCCAAATTGCGATACGAAGCCTACTTCCTGAGATATTGGCCTGTAAAGTTGGCGGTGGCGAGTGAATTTGACGAAAATCTGAGAACCCATTTTCGTTAATCGGGGTTATTTCCTTGCAAATAGGAATTCTCCTTATGCAAAACGTGCCAAAAAATCCATTTCTGGCCTCCAAATTGCGATACGAAGCCTACCCACCGAGATATTGCCCTGTAAAGATGGTGCAACTCTACGGGGTGTGCCTACCTTTTTACAAAAAAATGGTTGTTTTGGGGCTTAACAGATACCGCCACCTCGAGGAAACGACAAAACATCCAGTGGTAGTGTCGGTTTTGTTCTACATAAAAAAATAACGGAGATATGAGCGATAATGTAAAGTCCTACCAAAACCCTTTTCGGCCTCTCACGCCTTTATTCCGGGGCCTTTCTTAATGTAACAGGTCTTATCTTGGGCACCAGATCACGAGAAAGCTATTGCTGTTTTCAGAATTCGTCTAGCTCCATTAATAATTGAGTTATGTTCATATAAAGAAAGTTTCACAGTTTGCCAAAGTGTGGCTTTATCTCTCAGTGATTTTCTTTGTCCTGGGCACCCAACTGAAGCTAAAGACTCGGGGAAGGTATTTCTGGTCTTGGTTTTACGATAGATAAACGGATAAAGTAGATATAACCATGATTCTGAGCAACTGTCGAAAATTGGCTCACATTTCAGCAGTTTACCGCGCCATTTGCCAGTAATTCTCGTGATTGTGGCTCTCCCCTGATGTAAAATGTGACGCTGAAGCTGTTCCCGTTGAGTGAATTCCGTTTGGCTGAGAATTAAGGGAGAAATTTTAATGTTTCTTAATAAAAGGTGCTTGGGGAGGGGGGAGTGGTGAGGGGGTAAGGGGAAGGGGGGTGAGGGAGGGGGTAGGGAGGGGGCAGGGTAGAGGGGGGTGAAGGGAACGATGCCATTGGCTGCACTCAAAGACTTTTTCATAAGTTATCGGACGTGTCTTAAATGTTTCGTATTTTTATTTTTTTTATAGTTGAGCTCTTAATTATAGTTTACAGCCATGGAAAGCGTTCTTTTGGACATAATTCAAAATAGTATTACTTTACATGCATGTTGCGGGTGTCAAAATGGGTGGTGATCCGTATGAGTTTTAAGGATAATTTAACTTAATGAGCAAAACTACTGAAAGGGTCGTGAAGGAAAGCAGCTAAATATTTCAGAGGAGCTCCATGTCTTCTCCATCTCCCAGACGCTCTGTAGCCTGTAATAGAGTGCACAGAATGACGCCATAACCGCTATTTCATGATTCAATGCCGGTTTTTAGTATTATTTTTAGGTTTTGTGAGCTGGTGGGTATGGAAAAAGATTTGGTTTAATTATACAATGTGATTTATCTCCTGGATGAAGAGGAAAATGTCAATATATAAGGGTGAAGACCGCCATAGACACCCACAAAACGCTTAAATATTTCCCCGGCCATGGTAAATATTGTGCCTTTTAGTGAAGGAACACAATAACGTAACACCAATGAAAGGTAAACACGTGAAAAAGCAGCACAGAGGACGAATAGGAGGAGAAATAAGGCCTAGATAAGGGAGTACCGAGCCCCAAGACCCAGGCCGAGACCAAGAGGCGGGGACGGGGACGAAGGACTAAAAACTAAGGGGAAGGAAGTGGAGGAATTAGTTAAGGGCAATAGTATAGTTTGTTTGACGGAAACCCAGAAAAAATATAGGGAGGTTAATTTTGGCGATAATTTTGAAGTCTTAGACAATATGAGAGAGGAAAAGGACAGAAGGGGAGGAGGACTAATGATTATTTACAGAAAAGGAAAAGGAACAACTTTATGTAAAATAGAAACAAAATGTAAGGATGTATTACACACAATAGGAAAAATAGGAAAATGGGAGGTTAGATTAGTGTTAGTATACTTTAGGTTAGTGATGTAGAGAGAAACAAGAAAATAGCACAAGAAATAGAAAAAATAATAGAGGAAAACCCAGAGCCTTTGATGATAATGGGTGACTTCAATGGACATGTGGGGTTCAAGGGAACACAAAAAGTAAACAGGAATGGGGAAGTGATTATACAATGGATGGAAAAATATGGATTGATTATGTTAAATGATGACGAGAGGTGTGAGGGAGAAGTGACATGGAGCCGAGATGGACAACAGAGTGTAATAGATTATGTATTAGTGACAGACAAGGTGTACAATAGGTTCCATAAAATGAGGATAGATGAAAAAAAGGAAGAATATGACCTTTCAGACCATAACCTGATAGAGGTGGAATTAAGGGTAAAAGAAGAAAAGAGGGAGTTCAAGAAAAATGATTGGATTGAGAGGGAGTACTATAAAACAGATAAAACATCACTAGAAAACTTTAGGAAAAAGCTAGAAGAAAGTGTGACGAGGAATAAGGTGGACAGTATAGGAGAACTGGAGAAAAAAATGAGAGAAACAGCAGATGCAGTGCTAAAAAGTGTATATAGAAGAAGAGAGAAAAAGCTAGGGGACGGCGAGGAACCAGCATGGATAAACGAGGAAATAAGGAAATAAATAAAAGAAAGGAAAAAGTTAAACAGGAATAGGAGAAACGCAAAGAAGAGGAAGAAAGGTGGCAAAAATTATATGTAGAACAAAGAACAAAGGTACAATTAAAGATAAGAAGGAAATGTACAAACAAGAGGAGAAGATAACAAAGGAAATTAAGGATAAGAAAGATGGAGGGAAAAAGATGTGGGAGTATATAAGAATACTTAAAGGGGAAAAGGTTAAGGATAAAGACACTTTAAGGATATATGGGGAGGACGGAGTGGAGCTGGAGAGAGGAAAGGTGGGGGAGGAAGTAAAAGGTTTTTGGAGTGGAGTGTACAGAAAACATGGAAATGATATAAAGGAAGTTTGGAACACAGAGAAGAGAGAGGAGTATGTAAGGGAGTATGAACAGGTAAAAAAGGACATAGAGGAAAACCAGGCTGTAAGGTTGGAGGATATTAATGAGCTGAGGGCAGTGGGGTGGCAGCACACCGAAAAATGTGGACTAGAAGTGAGAGAACACATGGAAATGACAAGAAGGGTGAAGGGGGGATTCATCTATCTGGAAGAAGAAAGCATAAGGGAAGATAGAGTAATTAAATGTATCAATAGAATGAAGAATAAAAAAGCAGTTGGAACAGACAAAATAAAGCCAGAAATGTACAAAGAATTTGCAAAAGTAAAGTATTACGGAAGGTGTTGGTTGAAGACCTTGGGGCAGTATTAGAGACAGGGAGGATACCAGAGGGATGGAGGGACTCTAGGACAGTCATGTTACCAAAGAAGTGTAGACCAAAGGTTAAAGAACTAAGGCCAATAGCTCTGACGAATGTAGGGTACAAGCTAATGATGGCTGTGATTAGAACTAGCTTGGAAGACCACATTAGGATAAATGGTATAGGCAAGGATACACAGGCAGGATTCACAGAGGGAAGCCGGATAGAAAACAACCTATTTATTCTAAGATATTGTGTAGAAGGAGCATATAAGATGAGGAAACCATTGATAGTAATCTCGATAGATTTTGCAAAGGCCTATGATAGTGTAAGAAGAGATAAGTTAATAGAAGTTTTAAAGGATAGCAAGGTAAACCCAGATATAATTAACTTCATAGCAGGAGTTTATGTAGGAGATAGAACTAAGATAGAGATAGATAAAGAAGAGGAGGAGATAGAAATAGAAGTGACCAGTGGGATTAGACAGGGATGTACTGCCTCAACTACACTGTTTAAGATGATTACTTTTAAAATAATTCAGGAGCTAGAGGAGCTAGAATGTGGGTACAAAGATGAGGCATTCAGGATTACCTCACTCTTCTTTGCAGATGATGGCATGCTTTTGGCAAATAGTGTAGGGGAGGCAGTACAGGTGATAGAGAAGATGGAGACTATAGCTAAAGAATATGGACTAGAAATAAATAAGCATAAAAGCAATATTATCATTTTAATATGGAAAACAAACCAGAAAATATAGGGTCATTAGTGTTGGGGATAGAATTAAATATTTAGGAATAATAGTCAATGACAAGAGGAACTGTTTTCAAATGCAAAAGGAAGAAATGTTCAGGAAAGCGAGAAGGCTAGCAAATATGACATACAATGTAATTGAAAAGAGCTGTTCAAGAATGTTAATAGGAAAGACTTCAAAAAGAAACTTTGTATTCAGAATAAAAGATGTAATACTTCCGCTCTACAAACAGTTAGTCAGACCCCACTTGGAATATGCGGTACAGTTTTGGTCTCCCCACCATGCAAAGGATATTGCTAAATTAGAAGGTGTTCGGCGTCGGGCAGCAGAAAATGATCCCTTGCGCAACAAATCCCTGAAGAAAGGCTCTCTACCCTTAACATGTTCTCTCTTGAAAACGTCGCCTCCGAGGAAAACTGATCAAATGTTTTAAAAATACTTAATGGTTTCACGAATGTAGACAGATCAACATTGTTTATGATCGATGACACTCTGCGCTTTGAGGAACAATGGCGTAAAACTCAGATGATGACAAGTAAATTCAGACTGCAAATTTTTCTTCACCAACGTTGTAGTGCGAGAATGGAATAAGCTCCACACCGTCAGTGGTCCAGTGTAACACGATTGACTCCTTCAAAAACAAGCTTGACCGTCACTTCCTTCATCTTAATATCAACTAGAGTTGAAGTGAATCGTTTTGGAGTCTTCTGATCAATGTAGAATCACTTAGGTTTAAGGACAGACCCTAGTCTGGACCATGGGGATCTAGTTGGTGATATGTTCTCTCTCTCTCTCTCTCTCTCTCTCTCTCTCTCTCTCTCTCTCTCTCTCTCTCTCTCTCTCTCTCTCTCTCTCTCTCTCTCTCTCTCTCTCTCTCTCTCTCTCTCTCTCTCTCTCTCTCTCTCTCTCTCTCTCTCTCAACTTAATATTCACTATAGTAGAAATGTAAAGTCTTGGTGTCATTCAATTGATATAATTTCACTTCAGTATAAGGACAGACCACCTAGTATGGACCATAGGATCTGTGTGGTCTGAATATCTATGTAAATCTCTATCTCTCTCACAAACAACTTTTCTTTGGTTCCAGGCAGGGCAGCAGGAGGGCAAGGTCAGGACTTCTGCCAAAAACATTGACCCCAGTGTGCAGGAAACTGTGATAATGATCAACGTCTTGCCCTGTGTTGGGTCAGTCGTGTGTGTGTTTAAGTGTGTGTGTGTGTTCTACTAGAGTCAAACTTCTCTCTCTCTCTCTCTCTCTCTCTCTCTCTCTCTCTCTCTCTCTCTCTCTCTCTCTCTCTCTCTCTCTCTCTCTCTCTCTCTCTCTCTCTCTCTCTCTCTCTCTCTCTCTCTCTCTCTCTCTCTCTCTCTCTCTCAATATATATATATATATATATATATATATATATATATATATATATATATATTATTATTATTATTATTATTATTATTATTATTATTATTGTGTGTGTGTGTGTGTGTGTATTATTGATTATTATTCTATCCTCTGGGGCCAAAAGTACAACAATTTATAACTTTTTTTGCTTTTGGAATTTGGCGCAGAGGCGGAGGCTGCACCGTCAAGTTCAAGTTCAAGCTCAGAGGCCACGACGTGCTTTTTCGACCAAAATCTGAGAACCCAATTTCGTTAATCGGGGCTATTTCCTTGGAAATGGGGACTCTCTATGTAAACAGTGCTGAAAACGCAGTTCTGGACTCAAATTGCGATACAAACCTACTTCCTGAGATATTGGCCTGTAAAGTTGGCGGTGGCGAGTGAATTTGACGAAAATCTGAGAACCCATTTTCGTTAATCAGGGTTATTTCGCTTGCAAATAGGGACTCTTATGCAAAACGTGCCAAAAATCCATTTCTGGCCTCCAAATTGCGATACGAAGCCTACCCACCGAGATATTGCCCTGTAAAGATGGTGCAACTCTACAGGGGTGTGCCTACCTTTTACAAAAATGGTTGTTTTGGGGCTTAACAGATACCACACCTCGAGGAAACGACAAAACATCCAGTGGTAGTGTCGGTTTTGTTCTACATAAAAAATAACGGAGAATATGAGCGCTAATGTAAAGGTCCCTACCTGCAAAACCCTTTTCGGCCTCTCACGCCTTTATTCCGGGCCTTTCTTAATGTAACAGGTCTTATCTTGGGCAACAGATCACGAGAAAGCTATTGCTGTTTTCAGAATTCGTCTAGCTCCATTAATAATTGAGTTATGTTCATATAAAGAAAAAAGTTTCACAGTTTGCCAAAGTGGCTTTATCTCTCAGTGATTTTCTTTGTCCTGGGCACCCAACTGAAGCTAAAGACTCGGGGAAGGTATTTCTGGTCTTGGTTTTACGATAGATAAAAGGATAAAGTGTAGATATAACTTCATGATTCTGAGCAACTGTCGAAAATTGGCTCACATTTCAGCAGTTTACCGCGCCATTTGCCAGTAATTCTCGTGATTGTGGCTCTCCCTGATGTAAAATGTGACGCTGAAGCTATTCTTGAGGTAAAATTCCGTTTGGCTTGAGAATTAAGGAGAAATTTTAATGTTTCTTAATAAAAGGTGCTTGGGGAGGGGGGGTAAGTAAAGGGGTAGGGGAGGGGGTGAGGAGGGGTAGGGAGGGGGCAGGGTAGAGGGGGAATTGAAGGAACGATATGGCTGCACTCAAAGACTTTTCATAAGGTTATCGGACGTGTCTTAAATGTTTCGTATTTTATATTTTATAGTTGAGCTCTTAATTATAGTTTACAGCCATGGAAAACGTTCTTTTGGACATAATTCAAAATAGTATTACTTTACATGCATGTTGCGGTGTCAAAATGGGTGGTGATGATCCGTATGAGTTTTAAGGATAATTTAACTTAATGACAAAACTACTGAAAGGTCGTGAAGAAAAGCAGCTAAATATTTCAGAGGAGCTCCATGTCTTCTCCATCTCCCAGACGCTCTGTAGCCTGTAATAGAGTGCACAGAATGACGCCATATATTTCATGATTCAATGCCGGTTTTAGTATTATTTTTAGGTTTTGTGAGCTGGTGGGTATGGAAAAGATTTGGTTTAATTATACAATGTGATTTATCTCCAGGATGAAGAGGAAAATGTCAATATATAAGGGTGAAGACCGCATATAGACACCCACAAAACGCTTAAATATTTCCCGGCCATGGTAAATATTGTGCCTTTTAGTGAAGGAACACAATAACATGTAACACCAATGAAAAGGTAATTAGGACAAATAGGAGAAAAAGCAGTACCGAACTAGGGCCAGACGAAGGGGACAGGGGACGAAGGATAAGAGACAGGCAGAAGACGGACAAGAATCAGACGGAGACCAGCAACGAGGAAAGGCAGTCAGACAGACACCCTGGCAGTGCGAGACCAAGAAGGACGGAGGACAGAGGAGTCTGAAGTGGAGCTAAGGACACCCTGGAGGACAGGAGTCAGACAACAGCCGTGGCTGCCCCAAGGACACCCTGGAGGACAGGGAGTCCAGACGACAGCCGTGGCTGCCCCAAGGACACCCTGGAGGACAGGGGTCAGACAACAGCCGTGGCTGCCCCAAGGACACCCTGGAGGACAGGGAGTCCAGACGACCACCGTGGCTCCCCAAGGACACCCTGGAGGACAGCGGAGTCCAGACGACCACCGTGGCTCCCCCCAAGGACACCCTGGAGGACAGGGGAGTCCAGACGACCACCGTGGCTGCCCCCAAGGACACCCTGGAGGACAGGTGCGTCCAGACAACAGCCGTGGCTGCCCCCAAGGACACCCTGGAGGACAGGGGAGTCAGACGACCACCGTGGCTGCCCCAAGGACACCCTGGAGGACAGGAGTCCAGACGACCACCGTGGCTGCCCCAAGGACACCCCTGGAGGACAGGGGAGTCCAGACGACCACCGTGGCTCCCCAAGGACACCCTGGAGGACAGGAGTCCAGACGACCACCGTGGCTCCCCCAAGGACACCCTGGAGGACAGGGGTCAGACAACAGCCGTGGCTGCCCCAAGGACACCCTGGAGGACAGGGAGTCAGACGACCACCGTGGCTCCCCCAAGGACACCCTGGAGGACAGGGAGTCAGACGACCACCGTGGCTGCCCCAAGGACACCCTGGAGGACAGGGAGTCCAAACGACCACCGTGGCTGCCCCCAAGGACACCCTGGAGGACAGGGGAGTCCAGACAACAGCCGTGGCTGCCCCCAAGGACACCCTGGAGGACAGGGGAGTCCAGACAACAGCCGTGGCTGCCCCCAAGGACACCCTGGAGGACAGGGGAGTCCAGACAACAGCCGTGGCTCCCCCAAGGACACCCTGGAGGACAGGGGAGTCCAGACGACCACCGTGGCAGCCCCCAAGGACACCCTGGAGGACAGGGAGTCAGACGACCACCGTGGCTCCCCCAAGGACACCCTGGAGGACAGGGGAGTCAGACGACCACCGTGGCTCCCCAAGGACACCCTGGAGGACAGGGGAGTCAGACGACCACCGTGGCTCCCCAAGGACACCCTGGAGGACAGGGAGTCAGACAACAGCCGTGGCTTCCCCCAAGGACACCCTGGAGGACAGGGGAGTCCAGACGACCACCGTGGCTGCCCCCAAGGACACCCTGGAGGACAGGGGGTCAGACGACCACCGTGGCTGCCCCAAGGACACCCTGGAGGACAGGGAGTCAGACGACAGCCGTGGCTGCCCCAAGGACACCCTGGAGGACAGGGGAGTCAGACAACAGCCGTGGCTGCCCCAAGGACACCCTGGAGGACAGGGGTCAGACAACAGCCGTGGCTGCCCCAAGGACACCCTGGAGGACAGGGGAGTCCAGACGACCACCGTGGCTCCCCCCAAGGACACCCTGGAGGACAGGGGAGTCAGACGACCACCGTGGCTCCCCAAGGACACCCTGGAGGACAGGGAGTCAGACAACAGCCGTGGCTGCCCCAAGGACACCCTGGAGGACAGGGAGTCAGACGACCACCGTGGCTGCCCCAAGGACACCCTGGAGGACAGGAGTCCAGACAACAGCCGTGGCTGCCCCAAGGACACCCTGGAGGACAGGGGTCAGACAACAGCCGTGGCTGCCCCAAGGACACCCTGGGAGGGGAGTCCAGACAACAGCCGTGGCTGCCCCAAGGACACCCTGGAGGACAGGAGTCAGACGACCACCGTGGCTCCCCCAAGGACACCCTGGAGGACAGGGAGTCAGACAACAGCCGTGGCTGCCCCAAGGACACCCTGGAGGACAGGGAGTCAGACGACCACCGTGGCTGCCCCAAGGACACCCTGGAGGACAGGGAGTCAGACAACAGCCGTGGCTGCCCCAAGGACACCCTGGAGGACAGGGGAGTCAGACGACCACCGTGGCTGCCCCAAGGACACCCTGGAGGACAGGGGAGTCAGACAACAGCCGTGGCTGCCCCAAGGACACCCTGGAGGACAGGAGTCCAGACAACAGCCGTGGCTGCCCCAAGGACACCCTGGAGGACAGGGGAGTCAGACGACCACCGTGGCTCCCCCCAAGGACACCCTGGAGGACAGGAGTCAGACAACAGCCGTGGCTGCCCCAAGGACACCCTGGAGGACAGGGGAGTCAAGACAACAGCCGTGGCTGCCCCCAAGGACACCCTGGAGGACAGGGGTCAGACAACAGCCGTGGCTGCCCCAAGGACACCCTGGAGGACAGGGGAGTCAGACAACAGCCGTGGCTGCCCCAAGGACACCCTGGAGGACAGGGAGTCCAGACGACCACCGTGGCTCCCCCAGGACACCCTGGAGGACAGGGGAGTCCAGACAACAGCCGTGGCTGCCCCAAGGACACCCTGGAGGACAGGGAGTCAGACAACAGCCGTGGCTGCCCCAAGGACACCCTGGAGGACAGGGGAGTCAGACAACAGCCGTGGCTGCCCCAAGGACACCCTGGAGGACAGGGGAGTCAGACGACCACCGTGGCTCCCCAAGGACACCCTGGAGGACAGGGAGTCAGACAACAGCCGTGGCTGCCCCAAGGACACCCTGGAGGACAGGAGTCCAGACAACAGCCGTGGCTGCCCCAAGGACACCCTGGAGGACAGGGGAGTCAGACAACAGCCGTGGCTGCCCCAAGGAGGACCATGGAGGAGAGAGGTCAGACAACAGCTGAGACCCTCAAGGAAGACACCCTGGATAGAAACAGGAGGCCAGACGGACAACAGAAATGAAGGTGCCCCCAAGGACACCCTGGAGACAGTATGATGAAGAATGCGGCTGGCACGTTAAGTGCAACATGGACGGCAGTGGCTGCACCAGCATGAGTGGTGCCCAGATCAGGAACATCAAGAAAGGTGCAGCATGATGCGGCCGACTTGAAAGACGGACTGCTGATCGTCCAGGGTGGGAACGCCCTGGAGTACGTCGGACAGGAAGACACAGTGAAGGACGTAGTAGACTCTGTGAAGGCAGTGGAAGGAAAACGAATGAAGGTTGCAGTTGTGGGAATTATGAGACGCCCAAGGGAAGGACCACAGTACGAGAGACTGCGCCGATCTACAAACAAGAGGATCAAGAAGAAATGATGAAGATGAAGATTGAATGGACGCGAGGAAGAAGGGCGACGTCAGCTTCATCGACATGGACGGAGTCCTGAGGGGAGATGCAGCGTTCGACGTGGATGGCGTGCACCTGAGCGGCAACAGGGAACAGGAGGATGGGAGCGCCTGCGTGAATGGGTGCGGATGAAGTCGCTGTATGCAGTGGGGACAGTTTGAACGGGTATAAATGACCTAGCACGGAGGTGTGGATACACAAACCAGGCAAGTGAAAGTATGAAGATTGGATGTTTGAATGTGAGAGGTTGGGGTGTGGGCAAACGTGAAGACATGTATAAGGAACTGGATGAAAGGAAGTATGATATAATAGGCTTGACTGAGACACACCTGAGAGGCGACGTGCAGACCGAGGGGAGTATGTGATGACGGGGCGTCACAAGAGACTGTGGGAGGAGGCGTTACCTTTCTCTATCGCAAGAATGAGAATCTGAAGGTGGAAGAGCAATATGTAGGTAACAGTGCTAGCAGTGAAGATGTATTGGCCGTGAGCGTGGAATGCAAGAATAAAAAGGGCAGACTAGAAAGAGTAGTAATGGTTGTTTTGTACATGACTGTAGATGGTGAAAGAGCAGCAAGGGAATACAGGGGAAAGTACGATATTCTTAGAAAAGTTGTAAGAGAGCTTGCAAGAGAGAGAGAGAGAGTGATTATTATGGGTGATATGAATGCCAATACAGGTATGTTAGGTGAGCATATAAATCGGAATGGGGAAATACTGGCTGAGTTTGTAAGTGAAATGGACATGGAGAACCTGAATGAAACTCTGGTAGAGGGAGGTGTGGCCAGGAGTGCAAGGAATCCGGAGTCTGCAATTGATTATGTGCTGGTAAATGGGAGAATGCGTGAATGTGTGTCTCGTATGTGAACAGATGAGGAGGGAGTGATTGATATAGTGTCTGATCATAATATGTTGACCGTGGAGTGCGAGCTGAATGGTAGGAATGAAATGAAAGAAAGGACAGAAAGAAGTGGAGACTAAGAGATGTAGGGGGGGAAAACTTTCAGGTAGATTTGAGTGAAAGAAATTGGGAGTCGGATAGTTTGAATGATGTGGATGTATTGAATGCGAGGCTTGTAGAGAATGTGAGAGGAGCTGCAGTCCAACATGTAGGGTATGTGAGAACGAATGGTAGAAAGCGTGTGAGTAAACCTTGGTGGGACGACGATATTAGGGCAGCTTGGAAAGAGCGAAAGAGACTGAATAGACTGTGTAGGAGAAGGAGGCAAGAAAGCGAAGAAGCTGAGGGTGAGTATCAGGATGCATGGGAAAGCTATATTAGACACCAGCGACTGACAAAGCGGAAGATCATGAGTGCAAAGGTTCAGTGTGAGAGAAGTGTGATTCAGACCCTGAGAGAGACAGGGTTTGAGGGAGGTCGTGAGTGGTATAAATTTCTGAGAGGTGAGAGGATGAGTGACAGTAAAAATGTGGAAAGCCTGAAGGTGAATGGTGAAATAATTACAGATAGGGAGAAAATGAGGGAGTCAATTAGGGAGTCTTGGAAAGAAATGGGAGGAGTAGGGGAAGTATTTGGTGTGAGAAGGATGTGCGACTATGGAGAGGAAAAATGCAAATGAGTTGAATGAAAGGATCAGTAGGGAGGAGGTTGAGAGATGTGTGAAAAGACAGAAGAATGGTAAGGCTGCAGGACCAGATGAGATCCCGTATGAGTTGTATAAAAATGGAGGTGAGGCTGTGATTGAGAGGATGACTGAGTTATTCAACCTGGTATGGGAAGAAGAGAGAGTGCCGAGTAAATGGAATGAATGTAGAGTGACTCTGATCCACAAGGGCGGGCATAAGAGTAAGCAGGAATTAAAGAACTATAGGCCAATCTCTCTGGTAAACTCAATAGGAAAAATCTTTAGTGCTGTGTTGAATGAAAGGTTGTGTAAATGGATTGAGAGTGCCAGGGTGCTGGGTGAGGAGCAGAACAGGTTCCGAGTGGACAGGCGAGCAGAAGATAATATGTTTGTTGTAAATGAGCTGATTGAAAGGAAAAAGAGAGAGGGAGGGAAACTGTACTTAGGCTTCCTAGATATAGAGAAAGCTTATGACAGGGTGAATAGAGATGTGTTATGCAGAGTGCTTGAAAAAGTTGGGCTGAGTGATAAGATTGTTAACATAATTAGAAGTATGTATGTAGGTACAAGAGCAAAGTATAGACTAGCTGATCTAGAGACAGGTTGGGTGAAGAGTGAAAGAGGAGTGAGACAAGGCTGTATATTATCACCAACATTATTTAGTCTTTTCACAGGAATTAGCAGTCAGAATGAGGAGAATGAATGCAGGAGTGAGAATTGGAGAGGATAAAGTATGTGTGTTGTTGTATGCGGATGATGTGGTGGTTATGAGTGAGTCTGCTGAAGAACTACAGAGTCTCCTAGATGTGGTAGGGGGTTATGGAAGGATTTTGGGGTTAGGTTCAGTAGTGAGAAGAGCAAAGTAATGATAGTGAATAGGTCAGAGGATGAGAGAGAAACAACTTGGAGACTGGAAGGGGATGAGTTGGAACAGACGGAAGAATACAAGTATCTAGGGGTGTGGATGGAGGTAAATGGATGCGGCAGGGCCAAGAATGTAAAGATAAGTATGGCAAACCAGTGGGTAGGCCGTTTAGGGAGTGCAGCGAGGATGAGAGCGAGCAAGTATGATGTCATCCGTGAGGTTTGGAAGAGTGTGGCTGTCCCGAGCATTATGTATGGAATGGATGTGATGACATGGAATGACAGTGAGATAGAAAAATTGGAAGTGGGGCAGAATAGGGTAGCAAGAATGGCACTGAATGCACCAAGGTTTGCAGCAGTAGAGGCTCTTAGGGGGGACATGGGATGGAGCACGTTTAGGGAAAGACTAGTAAAGGCAACCTTGAGATATAAAGTGAGACTGGAACAAATGGAGGATGCAAGATTAGCAAGGAAAGTATACTTGTGGAGTATAAGAGATGGCAAATGGGCGAATAAATGTGGGCGAATGATAGACAGGAATGTTATGCTAAGTAGGTGGGTGTACCGACCCTTTGAAGATAGACAGAATGTGTTTGAATGGAGAATAACAAACAGAAATGGAGAGGGGTTTGAGTGGGATGTAAGAAAGTGGAAGAATGTGATAGATATGGCAGTTAAAGATGAGGGATTGAGCAAGTGGAAGAATGAGATGGAAGAAAGGAAACTCTCGACTGGTATAGGGAGAAAGAGGCCCCAAAGTGTGAGGTGTGGTATGAGGGAAGCCTGGGAGGTGATCTTCTTTTCCGTGCTAGAGCGCAGTGTCTGGATGTGAATGCAAGGAACTATAGATGGTCTGAGTCCCGCAGCAAAGTGTGCCAGATGTGTGATAGGGGTGTGGACGAGACTGTGCAGCATGTAGTGCTGGAATGTAAGAAGTATGACAGAGAGAGAACGAAGATGATGCATGTGTTTCTGAGCGAGATGGGACGTGGAGTAAATGGGAGGACTGGAAGGGAGTGGATGGTGCTGCTGCTGGGGCTCAGTGGAGAGACGAGTGGACGAGTGATTGAGGCAGTGAAAGAGTTCTTGGAAGGCATGTGGCGTGAAAGATGTAGGGAATGATATCTTGCCCTGAGAACTTTGACTTCCGCATGTTTTGTTTTCTTTTCACAGGAGCTGCCGCTACAAAGGCCTGGCTGGGGAGAAATCCCGAGCCACCTGTGACATCAAGATCAAGATCAAGATCACCCCAACAAGCGTGAAAACACTTCCTCAATATAATTTAAACCCGTAAAAACAGTAATCACATTTTCGTCAAGCATTTCCCGCCATTAAAACATACATAGAACACAAAATAAGGAACAAAATAACACAACACGATACAGGTAACAGGTCAAAGAAGAAGAAGAGGAAGACAAGATGGCCGCCGACCTCTCCTTTCCAGGCAAACACACTATTTTACCGTTTTCTCTACTTGTAAAGCCTGACGGAGGTGTCTGAGGCGGTATATCATGTGGTAATGGTTCTCCACGCCTTTAGAAACCCACAGTAACCGCCGGAGACCAAGAGAACACGGAGAAAACAGGGAGTGGAGATTGTGGGCGGATTTTTCGTGTTTATAAGTGTGTGTCAGGCACGTCACTCACGGCTGTGCTTTATGGCGTGTGTGCGTGTGTGAAGGCCTGTGTGCGTGTGTGAAGGCTTGTGTGCGTGTTTTGGAGGGCGTGTGTGCGTGTGTGCAAAACTCTAGAATGACACCCGCACTGCCTTACCCAACGGCCCTTTCCCTCACACACACACACAGTCTTGTTTCCATGTGTACAGTATGATATATAGTGTCCCTGTCTTTCCTTACAACATGGTGGACAGCACACAGTTATTGCCTACACTACTAAACATTTCAATGTCACTTATTTTGTTCGGCAGGCTCAAACTCCATCCTGGAGCTCCAGAAGAGGCCCTCTGGACTGGGGCCCAAGCAGCGGTGGACTCTCAACAACAACAACAACAACAACAACTCTGTCAAGTAACCCAGTAAGTCAAGTCTTGGTTCAGTCTGCTTGTGTCTGGATGCCTCCTGTTACCTTCACCAAAATGGCATAGATTTGAATTTACAGATAAAAAAATACAAATTAATTTAATGTTTCCTACTTGCATGGTGTTAGTGTGATTGTTAGTAAGTTTATGTGAGCAAGGCGGGGCTTCGTGGTGCAGTGGTTAGCACACTCGGCTCACAACCGAGAGAGCCCGGGCTCGATTCCCGGCAGTGGAAAAAATTGGGCGGCTTTTCCGATACCCTACACTCCTGTCCACCCAGCAGTGTACCAGGTATTAATCGGAGGTTGTGTCCCATCTCCTGGAGTCTATTCCCTTCTATAATTCCTTCCCCTTCTGTCTCTCTCCGGCACATGACCACAGATGTTGTGCCCAACTTTTTATGTGAGCAATGCAACAAGCTCTTCCACATTTGTGTGTGTCAAGGTTTACTGCCTCAGCTGATGAGGGAGGAGTTGGCTTGAGGGCAACAGAGGAACTTGTAATAAGTGTGTCTCCTCATGACCAGTGACATGTTTACACAAACGCAATAACTGAGAACAGTGACCTGCAAGGCGTGGCGTGGGTCCTGCCTGCTTGGGGTACTGTCCCGTCATACCCCTTTCGTGTACGGTTAACCCGGTAGCAGCGACGGGCCAAATTTGTGGCTTTACCGTGTAGCAGCGACGGGCCAAATTTGTGGTTTTACCGTGTAGCAGTGACGGGCCAAATTTGTGGATTTACCGTGTAGAACTGACAGGCCAAATTTGTGGATTTACCGTGTAGCGACGGGCCAAATTTGTGGCTTTACCGTGTAGCAGCGACGGGCCAAATTTGTGGCTTTACCGTGTAGCAGCGACGGGCCAAATTTGTGGCTTTACCGTGTAGCAGCGACGGGCCAAATTTGTGGCTTTACCGTGTAGCAGCGACGGGCCAAATTTGTGGTTTTACCGTGTAGCAGTGACAGGCCAAATTTGTGGCTTTACCGTGTAGCAGCGACGGGCCAAATTTGTGGCTTTACCGTGTAGCAAGGACGGGCCAAATTTGTGGCTTTACCGTATACCAGCGACGGGCCAAATTTATGCCATGAAATAACCCCCAAAAAGAGATGATGCATAAACTGATGACAAATGCGTTGATATATATTGTGAAATGGTTTGCGTGAGTGATGATTTTTTCTCATTTTTCTCGCTTAGAGGGAACGTTAAGAAACATGATCCCCGCTGCTACTGGGTTAAAACATTAGCCTCCTTGGCCGTTCCATTAGGGCGCCACAACGCTCCGTGACGCATCGCTGGGGTCCAGGGGGTTAAGGAAGGAGCCTCGCTGCTTTCAGGGGTGTGTGCATACACACAGTCTCCCCTGGGGGGTCCACAGTGTGGTGGAGAGCCTGTTTTTTCAGCGCTCTGGACTGGTGTCATATAGCGGGATAGATTTGGCTTCATAATGCAGATTTTTTGGTGTTTTGTGATTGTCTTTTGGGTGTTTTGTGGGCCTGAGGAATGTGTCGCCCCTGGCACACAGCCCAGCAGGGTGCTTACATAAACATTTTGTGTCATATAAATTTTGTTTCTATTTTCTGGAAGTGTTTCTTTACTGCACTGCATTCAGGGACCAAAAAAGTATTACCTTGTCTAGAGGCAACACTGTCCCCAGAACATGACCCGTGGGACACTGGTGGACAAAAATGTTTCTTTCTGGGAGATTTTGGTGCTTTTAAATAATGGCCCACCTGTTTGTTGACCCCTTCTCCACCCTTAGAAGGTTTGCCGTAAAAATGCTGGGTGCCGCCCTCTGACCTAACCTGACAAAACCACACGTCTTTACTCCAAAAAATCATCTGTTCTTCCTTACAAATGAGACATTATTATTATTATCTGAGTGAGCGAGGTCATTCTTTGTTATTTTATGCCAGAAGCTGTTGTGTTTCATGTATTTAGCTTGGGTGTTTTGGTGCCCATCTGTGCCATTACAGTCTAAAGGAGCTCAGTGGTTGTTGACACAGTTTTTTATGATGCAGAGAGGAGGAAGAGAATGGACAATTTACAACAATATGCACAGACAACAAGAAGAAGAAGAAGAAGAAGAAGAGCAAGAAGATGAGGAGGAGGAAGAGAATGGAAGAGAAGGAGCAGCACACACTATTGGTGAGTGTTGAGTTTATTTTTTCCTTGTTTCCTCCTCCTGCTTGTTGTTGTTGTCTTTTTTCTTGTGTGTGTTGTGTCCCTCCTGGTGACAGTTCCTCCTGTGTGTCCAGCAGCTGTCCCCTGCTGATGGCTTACACTTTCTTCCACCGAGGACTACCCCAGCAGCTTACCTAAGGACATGGAAACAAAAAAATACATAACAAATACCTCATTACACACACACACACACTATGAATATGAGTATATGTTTGAGTCTGTGAGTGTGTGTGTGTGTGTGTGTGTGTGTGTGTGTATTTACCTAGTTGTAATTTTACAGGCCTGGGCTTACGCTGGTGTGGTCCCGTCTCCGTATCTATAATTATCCAACTTTCCCCTGCACACTCTTTGCCGATACTATTTCTTCACTTAGTCTGTTCCAAAGCTCTATATTTCTTTGTGGGAAGCTATATTTCTTTATGTCTCTTGAGCATCTTCCCTTCCTCAACTTTTTACTATGTCCTCTAGTATTCCTGCTGGAAGGTTCCTCTCTTAGTAGCAATTTCTCGTTATCTACTTCTTCCATTTTACTCAATAGCCTATATATTTGTATTAGGTCTCCTCTTTGTTCTTGTGTTGCTAAGTCCATTTCCTTGAGTCTCTTTTCATATGTCAGTCCCTCCAGTTCTGGAACCATTTTGTGTGTGTGTGTGAGTGTGTGTGTTTATGAGATTAATTTGTTCCTGAATTTAGTTCCCAAAGCAAAAGATCATAAACCCAAACAAATTTCCCCATTTCAATTAATGTTGTTTCCATTAATGTGTCCCCAAAACTATCCCCCAAATGAGCGCCCTAATCCTTCACAATGGTGCCAGGGCCATGCTCAAGCTGTTTCTTTACAAGATATTTGCCAAAAGCGCTTCCTGGCTCAAGGCCCCTCATAGTAAGCTTGCTGTATCCGTAGACTCTTAATGCAAACTCTTTTCAAAGGCAAAAAAAGGAGATTATTGGGTTTGTAATGAGTCTTTTTTTCACATTGACTGTACAGAGGCAGCCCGGGCAGAGGGGTCATAAAACTCCCCCTGGAAATGGCCAAGCTCCCCAAGGCTCAGTCATGGGAAGGCAACAAGATATCATAAGCATTCACCACACCATACTGTGAACCTGTTACATATATGTAGTGGTGGGTCATAGTGTTGGTTCCTGCCAGTCATCCTATATGACCCGTGCCTAGCCCGTCTGTGTTTAACAGCCACTTTTACTTATGGTTTAGTGTTTATAGCTGTGCCATTTTTATCACATGATTTTTATATGAAGAAGCATTCCACAGTAAGTAGCAGGGGCTGGCCCGGCACTTTCTCACTCAGGGGAGACACTAAGGAGCTGCCCATTTTCAATTTTTTTGTTTATTTATGCCTGACCAACAAGACACCACAGGCTTAACCCCTTTACTACGGCCGGGCCAAAACGGCGCCATATCCGGGCTGGCCACGCGCACCAAATTTCAAACGTCGCTTCTGTTTATAACAAGTTTTCAGCCATAAACTCAACATAATCATCATGTATTATATATAAAAACATGCAGAATTAAATGGTGCACATAAAGAAACATAGATTATTTGATAATTTTGAGATGTAAGCATAATTTGCCAAGGCTTTCCTAGGTGTTGTGGGCATTTCCAGGGGTAGTTTTGTGACCCTTCCTCTGTACCGTGAACCTAAGGAAACACACATTTGACAAGGCTTTCCTAGGAGTTGTGGGCATTTCCAGGGGTAGTTTTGTGACCCTTCCTCTGTACCGTGAAACTCCTGAAACACACATTTGACAAGGCTTTCCTAGGAGTTGTGGGCATTTTCAGGGGTAGTTTTGTGACCCTTCCTCTGTACTGTGAACCTAAGGAAACACACATTTGACAAGGCTTTCCTAGGAGTTGTGGGCATTTCCAGGGGTAGTTTTGTGACCCTTCCTCTGTACCGTGAACCTAAGGAAACACACATTTGACAAGCCTTTCCTAGGAGCTGTGGGCATTTCCAGGGGTAGTTTGTGACCCTTCCTCTGTACTGTGAACCTAAGGAAACAAACATTTGACAAGGCCTTCCTAGGAGTTGTGGGCATTTCAGGGGTAGTTTTGTGACCCTTCCTCTGTACGGTGAACCTAAGGAAACACACATTTGACAAGGCTTTCCTAGGAGTTGTGGGCATTTCAGGGTAGTTTTGTGACCCTTCCTCTGTACTGTGAACCTAAGGAAACGCACATTTGACAAGGCTTTCGTAGGAGTTGTGGGCATTTCAGGGGTAGTTTTGTGACCGTGGTGGTATTGTGACCCTTCCTATGTACCGTGAACCTAAGGAAACACATATTTGGCAAGGCTTTCCTAGGAGTTGTGGGCATTTCCAGGGGTAGTTTTGTGGCCCTGGTGGTAGTGTGACCCTTCCTCTGTACCGTGAACCTAAGGAAACACACATTTGGCAAGGCTTTCCTAGGAGTTGAGGGCCTCCAGCAGGCGTTCCGAGTCAGCATTTCACTCATCTCGTCGCTGTCTCGACACTTTTCCCTTGAACATCTGGGACACTACCGCCTCACACCACTCCTTCGCTCGACCATCCTGACATAATTAATAAATTCATATAATCCGATAATGCCTACATACATATCTACCACATTAATCTATCTTTCGTCGCGGAGCCGGAACAGCGGCTACACCTTCCCTTCCCTTCCCTTCCCTTCCCATCCCTTCTCTTCCCTTCCTTTACCCTCTCTTCCACTCCTTTCCCATCCCTTCCTTTCCCTTCCTTCCTTTCTCTTCCCATCCCTTCCTTTCCTTCCCATCCCTTCCTTTCCCTTCTGATCCCTTCCTTTCCCTAGCCTTTCCTTCCCTTCCTTAGCCCTCTCTTCCCATCCCTTCCCTTCCCTTCCATACCATCCCATCCCTTCCTATCCCTTCCCATCCCTTCTCTTCCTTCCCTTCCCAGCCCATCCTTCCCATCCCTTCCTTTCCTTCCCATCCTTCCTTTCCTTCCCCATCCCATCCTTCCCTTCCCTTCCCTTCCCAGCCCATCCCTTCCTTTCCCATCCCATCCCTTCCGGTCCCTTCTCTCCCCTTTCCATCCCTTCCTTCACATCCCTTTTCTTTCCTTCCCTTCCTCCCTCCTTCCCATCCCTCCCGTCCTTCCATCCCTTCCCTTCCCTTTGCTTCCCTTCCTTAACCCTCTCTTCCACTCCTTTCCCATCCCTTCCTTTCCCATCCCTTCCCTTCCCTTCCCCTCCATTCCCATCCCCTCCCTTCCCTTCCCTCTACTTTCCTTCCCTTCCTTAACCCTCTCTTCCCCTCCCTTCCTATCCCATCCCTTCCCTTCACATCTCTCTCTCTCTCTCTCTCACATTGATTTCCTTACATTTAGGAGGGTGCGTTTAGACCAAGCGAGTCTCATTGCGTTAAGATATTTGATGCGATGATTCACTCTGTTTACAGCGACTACCTCAAGAGTCAAGTCATTGACCCATTTGATTTCATGGAGAATGTTTTTGTTTATTTTTTTATTAATTTATCTTATGTATTTTTGTTTTCCATTGGTCTTTTTTTTTTCTTTTCTTTTCTTTTCTATTGGGGCGACACATGAGCTAGGTTTCGGGAGACAGGTCAGGTCATGTTGCAGACTTGTGATACTGGGCCAGACTGCACGCTGAAGTAGCACCCAATTTATAATGCTATATATATATATCAAAGTGTGGTAATGTTTACACAGTTAACACCAAACTTGATTTCCAGACACTAGGAACTGAAGGAGATGAGGAGGGACAGAGCGGTGAGTGTTAACTAATTCTTCTCTTATTCCTACATTAATTTCCTTTCTATTGGTGTTTCTTTTCTTCTCTCCATCCTGTTAGCTCCCACCATGGAGGCTTAATGTGTGGAAATGGTTCCAGCGTAGCTATCAGTAAACAACACCGTCACAATGGATAAGACACGGCCCGAAGCATGACCTCTCACCCGGGTAACCACCAGGTTTTGACAGCACGAGAATGACAGGTTGATGTCAAGGCAGTGAATGGCATCATGTCCACTCCACCAACTATACCTCCACAGCACACACACCCTTGCCACCTTGTTTGCCGCAGGTATGGCCTGATTAGGGCTGGTGGCCTAGAGACAGATATTTCATTATTAAGGCAGAGGAGGGAAAGGGGGAGTATACATAGGAATACATAGGAAGAACAGACACCTGCTGGACTATGGCGGGAGGAGGGAGTGAGAGCAGAAGGAAAAACAGGTCATCTCCCATAGCTCCCTTCTTTCCCTTCCTTCCCATGGGTGGGGGAGTGGCACACTGATAGGCTACTTTGTCATTATGTGATAAGTATTCAAGCTATTTTTCTTTCTTTAGTAATACAATCATCCCTCAAATAGCACAGTTTCCAATAGTTCGGATTTGGTTTTATGTGGATTTTCTAAGAAGATTTTTAAGGAGCAGGAAATTTTAAAATCCTAAAAGATCTTCCACGACAATCCATATAAAACTGAAACCAAACTATTGGAAACTGTACTATTTGAGGGACGATTGTAGTGATTTTTTTTCCCCAGCCCTCACACCTTATATCAGTCCCAGAGCTGGCAGTTTTCTTTTGTAATAGCCTACATAGACAAGCTCAGGAGAGAGGGACTTGTACCAAACAGATCATACTCTATGTCTTTTCAAATGTCTGTGTTGTCTCATTTCTGTAAAGCCTGTGTCAATGAAAGAATGGTATGGCATGAGTATCACAGTGTTAGCCTACCAGCATCAACACCCACGTGATCTAATATGGAGCAGTGGGTAGAAGGCCTCACACAGCTGTTCATCCTTCCTGTGTAGATGGTTGATGAACAGTTGTACCTGGGGAAGGTATGGCATGAGTATCACAGTATTAGCCTACCAGCATCAACACCCACGTGATCTAATATGGAGCAGTGGGTAGAAGGCCTCACACAGCTGTTCATCCTTCCTGTGTAGATGGTTGATGAACAGTTGTACCTGGGGAAGGTATGGCATGAGTATCACAGTGTTAGCCTACCAGCATCAACACCCACGTGATCTAATATGGAGCAGTGGGTAGAAGGCCTCACACAGCTGTTCCATCTTCCTGTGTAGATGGTTGATGAACAGTTGTACCTGGGGAAGGTAAACTGAGGCAATTCTGGCCTTCCTATCGGCCCATATCCCAGGGTTCAAACCTAACACAGGCCCAGAGATGATGAGCGGATTTACGTGCACTAAATTATTGAAATACCTTTTAGTTGCCCTTACAAAGCTTTGTGATGAGGTGAACTACAGGCATTTAAAATAGTGAGGTCACTAGTGTAATTTCGTTGGAATTTTTTGGGGATTTTGTAAACTATACATTTTTGGAATGCTTACAAGTCAAGGAATCTCATAAACAATGTTGCCAAAATTAATTAGGTCACCTTGGCGGCCATCTTGGATGTTGAAAATGGCCGACTTCTGAAATGCAATTTTCAATTGAGAGACTTCAGCACAGCTAAGTTTGGCTATTTTTTTCTTTAATTTGCTTTGTCATAATATAAATGTAGTCTTTAGATATGATTTAAAACATGAAGTAGCAGAAATTACCATTTTTAGGCATTTTATTAAGGAACATTATGGTAATAAATGTGTTACAAAACCGAAAAC
The DNA here is from genome assembly GCF_024679095.1 of Eriocheir sinensis. Classification (NCBI taxonomy): domain Eukaryota; kingdom Metazoa; phylum Arthropoda; class Malacostraca; order Decapoda; family Varunidae; genus Eriocheir; species Eriocheir sinensis. The sequence goes on along the minus strand of NC_066509.1, from coordinate 25,064,522 downwards.
TACTTGTTCCATGTTGGCATTATTTTTCATAACCTACATACAATGTGAAACTAGAAACACATCAGCACCATACATTCTAAAGTGTTAAATATTATTTACATACAATTTGTGACACTAAGTGATAGTATTACAGTAGTCTAATCAGAGGTAAGCACCAGGTGTTTCCACGCAACAATTGCAATTTCAAGTAGCAGCAGAAGTATGCAAGGTAATACATTTAAGCATTGAGTGATCATAGAAAGAATTAAAGAAACAGCAGCTAAAACTGCCACAATTAATCTGTATTATTGTCTTTAGGCAATATATATCATGGTCTCTCAATCATCGTCTGTATCATCATCATCGTCACTCTCCGAGTCAATGAGATTAGATGAAACATCCTTTGAATCTTGGTCATTTTGGCAGTCACTTGTGCACTGACATATTTCAGTGCAAGGAAGGTTCACTGCAGCACAAGAGCACCTTTTAGTTGAGCAGTTTGTCTTGCAAAGACATCTTACCATTTCCAGAATGGCTTCTGGTGCTGGCAGAAGTTCTGTTGTAAGCGGTTGCAGTTGTCCATCCTTGGTTCTGCAATATCCGTTACCCAAAGGCTCTGGTAGGCTCTGTTGGGCAACAGAAGCTTGACCCCACACTCTGGCTTGTATCTTTGCTCGCAGTATATGTTGTTTAAGTGCACCAATGGTAGGTGGCAGCTTTTCACTGTCTGCCATATTCTTGCAGAAAAGGTACCACCGGAGATCTGGGATGTTCGTGATGTCCGACTTCTTCGGCTTGTAAGCATGACAGACAAATTTCTCCAGGATAGAAATCTGTTCTTCTGTGACTTCATCTGGTTCAGAGAGCTGTTGCAGAGCTTTCCAGATCTCCTCTGGTGCCTGAAGGAAAATGTTCAGCCATGTCACTTTACCGATTCCAGAAAACCGGCTGGTGTTGTCAGTACCAGTAAATGCATGGAACGCTGGAAGAGCTTTAGCACGGATGCACCCAAAATGTCCACATAGAACCTATCTGCAGTACTCCAGATTTCATGGTAATTGATGTGCTGTTCAGGAGAATATCATAATGTCCTATCAGAAGGACAAGCACATCTGTGTCAGGTGTAAAAACCATGAGTTCCGTGTTGGGTGAACTGCGGCGTGACGCAAGGACTGCTTGATGGATGAGCAGTGTGTCTGCTTCTTCATGATTGTTGTCTTCACACTCCATCCTTATGTTGGCTTTGGTCCTTCCTATAAAGAAATACAAACACAACACACTGTAAGTGTTTTGTTGAAAATAGTTAAATATATTAGATATTGTATGCTAAAATAACAAGCTTTATTGTAAGTTCATTTACCTGCTGCGGACACAATGACCACCTTCGGGGAGCTTGCAGCATATTCGATGATCTTGTCAGCTAGGTACTCCGTAAGGTGTTTCTTCGTCTTGTAGTGTGAAAGGAACTTGTTCATTGTAATGTTCTTGATATTTGTTTCATCTTTGATCTGGTACTCAACTGGAAGCTGACCCAGGTTTCTTCTTTCTCTGGTTCGTTGTTTCAGAGACTCAGGCTTGTAGGTGTCAAATACTACGATTATTTCATCGTAGTCACATGCAAGACCCATCACTCTGTCGTAGTACCACCTGCTAAGATCTCCTACGGTCTCCATAGTTGGTGGTTTCTTCGTAAGGTTATGGAGAATCACCATGCCATCCACAAGAGCAATCCTGTGATGATGCTTCTGGCTGGTGCCTGACTCTTGTTCTGCTCCTGCTGCTTCTAGGTTCTCTGTTTCGGCATTCTCCTCAACAAGCTTCTCAAGTCGGTGTATTAGCTTTGATTTGTCAGTGCATGGAAGAATTTCTCCATCGCTGGCAAAAAGTGCTCTTGGCACCTGAGTGAACTCATAGGTACCGATTGCTTTCTTTTGATCAATGTCTCGTGATCTTGACAGGACAAGCAGGCGTCTGTACAGGTCTTTGGTTTCTTTGAGCTCTATACTTGTGTTTTGAAGTTTGATGATTGACTTTTGTTATTTGAGGTGAAGGTCTTTAACTTCTCTTTCTTCACAGTGGCCCACAGACGGACATCACCATTTATTCTATCTGCAACGAAGTCCTCGTACAGCTTCTGCCCAATTGAGTCTGCATGTAGGATGTCGTGAACATGTTCCTGTGGTATGCATCCACCAGTAATTATGTTGTATAGTTGATCGCCTTCACCTCTGACTGGGTTCCCATGACTCAGTATTGTAGCCTTGATGCTATCAACAGCGGCGTGGTCCCTTTGTATGCTGCTTTGTGTGACCCCAGGATGTTCAGTTCTGGTGGTGTCCGTTGTGTTGAACTGGTCTTTGAACTTAATTGAGAGGCAAGACAGTTCTGCAGCAGCCATGAAGAATCTCTGCCTTGCATGAGCATTGTTTGAGATTCCAGTCAACCCAGAGTGAACCTTCATTTGTCTGTTGATGTGTTCACAGGCATGGTCAGCACCTACAGATACAAATGGAATTGCACTCCTGGTGACAGACACATTGCCACTGGCAAGTTCCGACCAGGTGTTGGGGTGGTTTGTCTTGAGATCTTTCATGTCCGCAATATAGCGTGGCCAAAGTCTCTTGTACTTGATGCGGTCGAAGGCAAAGAATAACTTGCTCAGTGACTCTGCAGCTTCCAGGTGCAACTCCCAATCAGCATTTCGAGAAGCCGCAATGAAGTGAAGGATGGCCTCTACTCTGCAGAGGTAGTTGGTGATGAAGGCGAACATGACATTTTTGCACTTGGTTTTCTTCCATGTCTCGAATGCTTGTTCAAAGGATTCTTTGGCCATGATATCCTGCAGTGAACTATTTGCTTGTTTGACAGATTCTTCTTTGACTGACTTGTCCTTGTGGCAACATGCTGATGTGACCTGTTCTGTTGCCTGGTCAAATGTAGCCTTGAGCTGTGGGTATTCGTTGAAGAATTCCTCAAGGATTAATTCATAGAAGGCAATGTAGGTGTAGATATGAGCTGTCAGGCAGCGTTTGTAGTGTGAGCAACTCAGAATCTGCCTTGTTGTTGCAGTACCATACAGGCCAGCCTCGATCCAAGCATCATCAATCCCTGAATTTTCAATTGAAGATCCCAAAGCTCTCAAAGCAGCCATGACAGCATGGAGCTCTCCCAGTCTTGGTACTGTTGACTTCTTCAGATCTGGTCGAGCATCCAACAATTGTACCACTTTTTCGTAGAGTGCCATGTCAAAGGTGATGACAGTCGGGTGATCATCTCCTACTGTAAACTTCCTGATTGCATTTGCTTGTTTCAGCACAGTGAGGAGGGTTGACCATTCATGGGCCACTTCAGGCATGAGGGGCAGAGCTCCAATTTGCGTCAGTGGCAGGCTGTTTGATGTCAGAGAATTGTATCCGGCCCAACAAGGAATTTTACAAGGTCCTCCTGCTAACCTTGATAATACACAGGCAATGATCCAGGACATCTGCTTCCTTTGATGTACAGTGTTGATTCCTTCCTCGTTTACCACAAACTCTTTCTCTCTCTTGTTTTGCACTGGCTTGGGCTTTTCGCAGTGTTCAATTTGTAAATGGTATGGCTGAACTGTTTGGCTACTAGTATGCTTGATACTGAGTGATGGAGCAACTGTCTCTCCAAGTGCATCACGTTTTTGATAGACCGCAACTATGGTACCATGTGTAGTACACTTGCCATCTGGGGTGTCCTCGGAGAAGTCAATGTTGTCTGCTGCTAAGAACACAAACGAACCTTTCTTGAGGAAGGGAGGTATATAGAGACCCCCAAATTCTTGGTGTTTTCCACAACAGCATTGGCCAGGGCAGTCTCCAGTTGTAGTGTGCGTCCATGAGACACGCACAATCCTTGCCTGTTGAGCAGCTCCAACAACTTTTTACTCCTGGTGTCACTGTGAAGTGAAAGCGCTAGTCCGACCACTTGGGGATTCTCTTTTGTTCGGTGCTGCCTAAAGGTGCCTGACCCTGAAGGCTTGTACTGGACCTGCCTGTCTGTCTTCAACCCAAACATCATGTTTTGGCTCATAGTTAGTGCTAACCGGTCTGTGATCCCTGTTCTTGCTTCAGTTGCTAGATGTTCCACAGGCCCAGTCAGAACCCATCTCATCAGGCTGTACAATTCAGCTGGGACACATGTTGTATCACTTGATACCGGGATGTCATCATTATCTGTGACACTTTCCTTGTTGAAGTAGACAATACTCTGGCGAATGATCTGGGCTGCCTTGAAGACTGTTTTCATATTGTCCATGCTGCCAGCATCTATTATCATTGAATGAACATTATCTTCTTGACAGGCTGTTGGGTTGTATAGCACTGCTGATTTCCTACGATCTTTTTGCAGTACTGATGTCACAGCTGGGAGTTCAGTCAGAATATATTCTTTTAACCATTTTCGACTGAAGGTGGGGCAATGCTGTGCCATGACATCCCCAAGCATGTTCTTGTACACTGTCTCTACGTCTCCCATTGAGATTACAGCCTTTTGTCGTGTCTTCACTTCAACCAAGTTTGTTATTTCAACCATGCTTGCTGCTTGAAGTGGGTGGACGTATGGACCACTTCGGTCTGACACTTCTCTTAAGGAATGAAACACGTTGCTTCTCCAGCATCCTTTGTGGTATTGAACATCAATTGCTTGTGCATCTGTAGGGGAGATAGAAGTATTCAGTCTTGTTACCAGGGCTGGATTCCCAGACTTCTCCACAGCTGACCTTAGTTGTTTCCCTGTCTCTGACGTACAAACCCTGAAGATCTGCTCTCCTGTGTCTTCTTGGCAGAAAAAGCACAAATCCTTCTCCAGGGAGCTGTCTTGGATCTTGTGAACTTGGCCGGCCGCTCAGATGGCTGTTCAATCTCTTCACTCTTTCTTTTCTCCCACGCTTCTTGGTGGCTGAAGCCGCACTCACAGCTTGTTCATTGCGTTCCTGGCCCTCTCGATCCGACTCCTGTTTGTTGCCTCCTGATAACAGCTTCGGTGCCATATTGCACCCTGCTCACTCAATGTATCTCTGGTAACATCTTTGAGTCTTCGCTCGATTTCCACATACTGTCCATCATTGCAAGTGGCTCTTTCTCTGACTGCATTCAAGCATGTCACATAAGAACCTAGTCGTGGTTTTAGTACCAAAGGACCTTCTTTTTTGTCACCACGTTGACAAAGAATACACAGTCTCCAGTTAATTGATCCCCCATCCTTTACTTCTTCACATGGCTTGCTCAGAAGAGGCACAGTGTTCATTGCAGCTCAAATTAGACCTGTAAAGAAAAAAAAATCAAAGTTGTCTTTTTTGGTCATATTTCATCATAATCAGTACAGTTAAAACAAAATTAATAAGTAAATAAGAGAAAATAAGATTTTGTGGTCGCCATATTAGAAATCCAAAATGGCCGCCAAAATGACCTCGAAAATTCTGGCAACATTGGTTTTGCATTCTTTGTAATGTTAGCTTTCTAAAAATGTATAGTTTATAAAATCCCCAAAAATCCAACGAACTTATATCTCAGAACATATCAGACCTCACTAAAAGGCCGCCTCAGTTTGCTGGAATGACCAATACTTAAGCTGCTGCTGCATGTCATATTATCAGTACAAACTGGCATGTTTGTGGTTTATATAAGGTGTGAGGGCTTTTTTAATGTTTTTTGACTTTGAAAATGCATACTAAAATAAACTACAATTCCATCTTATAGAGAAAAGCCTCTGCAGCACGACAGAAACTTAAGGCTATAGTTCTTGCCTACAACACCAAGCTTACTAAGACCTGAGGAATGCATATAAATAGCCACGAAGCTTTTGTTACTGTTTCCCAAGATTCTGACTAACTTCTTGCACTAGTGAAAGGAATTTAAGGCTATAGTACATTACATTGATCCATTATTTCTCTCACACTGTTTTCTCCCCTCTGTATCTTCCCGTAAATCTCACCATCAAATTTATATCCATGTTTTCTTGTCATCTTGTCATAAAGCTTATCTATCTAAGGTGTTCCACATCAGAAGGGACAACTTTTCTCCCCAAGTTCAGAGAAAGGGAAGGAAATGAGCAAGGGAAGGAGGGAGGGAGGGAGGAAAGTGAGCAAGGAAGGAAGGGCGGAAAGGGCTGGAGAGAACATAAGAACGTAAGGAGTCTGCAAGAGACCGGTTGGCCTACACAAGGCAGCTCCTGTACACTCCACTCCACCTTACCTCACCATCCATGGCCTTATCTAACCTCTTCTTGAATGTATCTACGGTATTGGCACCCACAACATGGCTCGCAAGCCTGTTCCATTCATCCACCACTCTACTGGTGAACCAATTCTTGCCTATGTCTTTGTTGAATCTGAATTTGTCTAACTTAAAACCATTGCCATGTGACATGTGTCCTACCTGGCTCTTTCACTCTCAAAATTTTATTGACATCCCCTTTATTAAATCCCTTCATCCATTTATAGACTTCGATCAAGTCTCCTCGCAACCTTCGCCTTTCTAGCGAGTGTAGATTTAAATGCTTCAGCCTGTCTTCATAATGCAAGTTTCTCACCCCCTGAATCATCTTTGTCATCCTCGTCTGTACAGATTCTAACATCTTGATATCCATTCTATAGTAGGGGGACCAGAACTGAACTGCATAATCGAGATGAGGCCTAACTAGTGCTAAGTAAAGTTTGAGGATGACTTCAGCGCTCCTATTGCTTACGATCCTTGAGATGAAACCAAGTACTCTGTTTGCCAGATTTTTAGCCTGAATGCATTGAGCCCTAGGACGGAGGTCAGCGCTCACTAGGACTCCTAAGTCTCTCTCACGCCCAGACCTGTGCACACACACACACACACACACACACACACACACACACACACACACACACTGAGAACAAAATATTACTAAAAAAACAAGACATGAACAAACTCTAGGAAAAAACACTCCCACACACTTTCTACTCTACCTCCTCCTTATGCTGTCCGAATTCCTGATGCAAGAGTCAACCACTATCTGTACTCTTTCATCCCTTTCTCTAGTCATCTCTGCATTAGCTTTGTCTGTTTTGTTTCTTTCCTATGACTTGAACGCTTTCTAGAAGGGAGGATCGAGACTTTTTTTCATTTTACGTGTTTTTTTGTATTTATTTAGAAAGCAATTATGTTTCTTCTATCTAGTAATGCATTTCAAGTCTATTTTATCACTTTATATATCATCTATGGCCATTTTTTCTATTACTTCACTTTCTCATTTACTTTTCACTGTCTATTATTGCATCTATTAGTCATATCTGTTTTGTTTATCTAGGTGGTGATATTGTCTTGGCATGTCAGTTCAAATATTCCCACATTCTTTCGCCTCACAACACCTATTCCCAAAGGCCACAAGTCGGGTTCAAATAAGTATTGTTCACATTCAAGGTACAGAAGCCTGGTCAATCTATCACTGGGCTAATGGTACTATCGATGCCAACACCCACAACAGCCTCTCCGGAAGCCTTACATAGTGTGGGTGTGTGAGCTCCAAAATGTTGGAGACTATGGGGCAGAACTATGTCACGAAAATGGTCCAGCCTCGGCTTTCCATTTGAAGGACGAGGAGGCTGTGAGGTGAGGCGTGGGAACATTGACTGACTGAGTGGCTGACTGACTGATGGACTGGGTGACAAAGAATAACTGACTGACTGACTGACTGACTCGACTCTACGCAATGGTCTGAAAACTGCGTAGGTAACTTTGTGGCTCTCCTACCCTCCCTTCCCTGCCCACACACACACACACACACACACACACACTAGTAAAATTAAAGGGAATGAAATAGAGAGAGAGAGAGAGAGAGAGAGAGAGAGAGAGAGAGAGAGAGAGAGAGAGAGAGAGAGAGAGAGAGAGAGACGGGGGGGAGAGGGTGGAAAAACACACACAAACAGTATTATCTTATGAGACTTGCTTCCTCCTCCTCCTCCTCCTTCTCTCCTCCTCAAGTTTAAGAAGCGTGAAGTAAGTTCTGCCTCATTAAGACATACAATACAGAAAAGAGGAGGAGGAGGAGGAGGACATGAGGTACAAGGAGGAATTCACTTGCTTAAGATTATTAAAGTCGTATACATAACTCTCTCTCTCTCTCTCTCTCTCTCTCTCTTGCACTATTCCTCCCATTTTTCATATATTCCATAATAATAATAATAGTAGTAATAATAATAATAATAATAATAACACATTTTACAAGTTTCTCTTCTCTTCTCTTCCTCTTCCTCCTTCTTATTCTTTTCTTCCTCCTCCTCCATGTCTTCCTCCTCCCCTCTTCTTGTCAATACTATCTACTATTTATCTATCTATCCATCTATCTCCATCAATCAACTATTACTTTTTCTCCTTCCTATTTCTTCAATCATTCCATCTATCCATCTTCCTTTATCAACAGTTCCTTCTTCCTCCTCCTATTCTTTCCTCCTCCTCCTCTTCCTCTTCCTTTCCTTCCCTTCTCTTTCCCATCAACACATTCTGCCCTCAACCATATTAGGGAAGCCTTTCGTGTGTGTGTGTGTGTGTGTGTGTGTGTGTGTGTGTGTGTGTGTTTTCCCTTTATCCCGTTTCCTTGTAGCCGTCTCTGATTTTCGTATTATATTTTTCTTTTCTTTTTTCTATTTTTTTTTCTTTTTCTTCCTTTTATTTTTTTGGTTTTCTTCATGTTTTGTGTTATTTATTTCCCTTCTTTTTTTATTTCTTGTGTTTCCCTTTTCTTCTTTCTTTCCTCCTCCTCCTCCTCCTCCTTCTTTCACATCCTCTCCACTTCATCTTCATTTTCCTCCACACCTTTTCCTCCTCCTCCTCCTCCTCCTCCTCCTCCTCCCTCTCATTCATTCCCGGTATTGTTATGAACGGCAGGAAGACGGGGGGGGGTTAGGGAGGAGGAGGAGGAGGAAGAAGAAGATTTAGTGTCAGGCTCAGAGAGAGGTTCGTGAAGAAGCGGAAGGAACGAAGATGAGGAGGAGAAGAAGAGGAGGAGGAAGAGGAGGAGGAGGTAAAGGAGAAGGAAGGAGGCAGAAGTGAGAAATATGGAGGTCGAGGGAATGAATGAGGAGGAGGAGGAGGAGGAAGAGGAAGAAAGAAAATGAGAGGAGAAAGAAGAGGAGGAGGAGGAGGAAAAAATAATGAAGGATAATGAAGGATCTGGGACAAGAAAGAAAATGAGAGGAGAAAGAAGAGGAGGAGGAGGAGGAAGAGGAAGAAAGAAAATGAGAGGAGAAAGAAGAGGAGGAGGAGGAGGAAAAAATAATGAAAGATAACGAAGGATCTGGGACAAGAAAGAAAATGAGAGGAGAAAGAAGAGGAGGAGGAGGAGGAAAAAATAATGAAAGATAACGAAGGATCTGGGACAAGAAAGAAAATGAGAGGAGAAAGAAGAGGAGGAGGAGGAGGAAGAAATAATGAAGGACCTGGGACAAGAAAGAAAATGAGAGGAGAAAGAAGAGGAGGAGGAGGAGGAAGAAATAATGAAGGATAACAAAGGATCTGGGACAAGAAAGAAAATGAGAGGAGAAAGAAGAGGAGGAGGAGGAGGAGGAGGAGAAAGACACAGAAGAGGAAAGAATGAAGGAAGAGGAGGAAAGGAATGATCAAAAGAAAAGAAGAGGATGCTTGTCAGATCATACTCTATGTCTTTTCAAATGTCTGTGTTGTCTCATTTATGTAAAGCCTGTGTCAATGAAAGAATGGTATGGCATGAGTATCACAGTGTTAGCCTACCAGCATCAACACCCACGTGATCTAATATGGAGCAGTGGGTAGAAGGCCTCACACAGCTGTTCATCCTTCCTGTGTAGATGGTTGATGAACAGTTGTACCTGGGGAAGGTATGGCATGAGTATCACAGTGTTAGCCTACCAGCATCAACACCCATGTGATCTAATATGGAGCAGTGGGTAGAAGGCCTCACACAGCTGTTCATCCTTCCTGTGTAGATGGTTGATGAACAGTTGTACCTGGGAAAGGTATGGCATGAGTATCACAGTGTTAGCCTACCAGCATCAACACCCATGTGATCTAATATGCCTTTGTGGAGCAGTGGTTAGAAGGCCTGGCTGGCCACGACTGCCAGGGCCAGGGTTGGAATCCTCCTCACATCCTCCGCTGCGTGTCGAGTAAATCTAACTCCCCCAACCCAACTTGACGTAGCCCCCTCCCAACACCCCTCATTGCACCCCGAGGCGGCTGCAAGAAACTCGCTAACCCTTCAAAAATCACCAGCGGCCGTGCTTGCAGTTTGCAGCGCTCATAATATTCAGTTCAAAATGCATAGAACAGTGATGTCTAAGCAAGTGAGAATGCTGCTGCTGGAGCAATGTTAAATATTAGCAGAGGAAGGCCAGGGACAGGGAAGGCAGGGCAAGGTTAGGAGTGCCATGGTTAGCGTCATGTATCCTGGCACTGAAAAGACCAAGGGAGGAGAATAAAGCTTGGGAAGGGAATTGTAGGAAGAAAAGAAGGCAAAGAGGGAGAGAGAACATGAAGGGAAAAATACCTAATAAAAGAACAGGAAAGAAAAAAAAGCTTGAAGGAAATATATTAACCCGTACAGTGTGGTCTTTTATAGGGCTCATGCCAGGTGGAACTTTTTCATATTCTTTTATTTGACCCTAAAATGTACAAAAATTACAAATTATTTCATATATATATATATATATATATATATATATATATATATATATATATATATATATATATATATATCTATATATATATATATATATATATTTATATATATATAGATAGATAGATAGATAGATAGATATAGATATAGATATAGATATATATTATTTATATGCGAGGAATGGAACCGTAGTGTTTGTTGTCTTATTTTTTTGTGTCTCAGAGCTAACAATGTCATACCAGGAAAGGGAAATTTGTCTTTACATTTTTTAGAGCCAATATTCTTTCCATTATAAACACTTCTCACTGCCCCAAAGCGTGAGTAATGTATTAGTACTTCTTTACATCACAAAAACCTAAAAAATAAACAATAATTGTAAGTACAAGATAATGATTGGATCAGACAACACTTCAAGGCCGTGTGTACTACAGCCGTAGTTCACAAAGTTCAACAAAACACTAAGAAGCTTCCAACGATAAGTTTTCAGTTCCAATTACTCTGAGCCATAATTTACAATTCCACATGCCTTACTGATTATAGAACCAAGGAGTAATTACCTAGAAGGAAGTAACTTACCTTCTTGTATAATGATTTTTGTTGGAATGCAGACAAATGTACAGAAAGCCCTTTAACGTCCATTTAAAAATACCAAGACTTGTCAAGTTATTGCTCTTCACTGTCAATGAACAATGTTACCTACAAAAAAACAAAAATAAAGGGAATATAAGCCCTCAAAAGAGCTTGCGTATATATATGTACTAAACACTTCCCTAAGAGGTGCGTATATGTACACACACTCAAAAAACTATCGTTACCGTGGGGTCCGAAGAACTTCACAGCGAGCAACCCGGTAATCTCGGTAGGGTTGGTAAGGGTGCTGTCACCCCCACCACCTCAGCTCTGCTTTGGGGAGCAGGACAGGAGCCCCGTAAGGGAGGGATAGAGAGGAAGGGAGACACTGAGACACCAGATATCACTATAATATTAATCGAGTCATTTCAGTGCCACTTGTTTAAGCTTAAAATTCACAAATTTTATTTATTAAACAATAATGCTCATACGATATACGTAACAGCGGTGGGTAGAAGTATTCTCCAATGTCAAAGACAAAAACAACCATCAACGCATGTCAGATATAGTTCAGTTCATAATGTGCCATCCTGAACTAATTCTTCCACTGAACGTGTCTTTTCTTTAATGAAAAAGTTGTGGACATGTTAAAAAAACTACAACTTTCAATGGTAATAGCATTGCTGCTAAGAAAGATAAAGTCTAAACAGAGTTGGATGGACTTCTACAGGTTATTTAAATCTACTCTTGTGCTGCCTCATCGCATAATAAAAAGTAGGAACTTTGCACGCTTTTTAACTTGACGACTAAGGAATTTGGCGCGGGCGTTTTGATTTGCCTGTTCTGAATGGCTTCATACTTGGTGTCAGTTTGTATCGTGCTGAATGTGTATCGATAGTTTTTTGAGCGTGTGAACGTACTAAACACTGTACGGGTTAATGGTCCCTCTAAGCGAGAAAAATGACAAAAATCACCCTCACACAAAGCACTTCATATATATATATATATATATAGATATATATATATATATATATATATATATATATATATATATATATATATATATATATATATATATATATACATCAAAGCATTTGTGATCAGTTTATGCATCATCTATTTGGGGTTTATATCATGGCACAAATTTGGCCCGTTGCTACACACGGTACAGCCACAAATTTGGCCTGTCGCTGCTACACGGTACAGCCACAAATTTGGCCCGTCGTTGCTACACGGTACAGCCACAAATTTGGCCTGTCGCTGCTACACGGTACAGCCACAAATTTGGCCTGTCGCTGCTACACGGTACAGCCACAAATTTGGCCCGTCGCTGCTACACGGTACAGCCACAAATTTGGCCCGTCGCTGCTACACGGTACAGCCACAAATTTGGCCAGTCTCAGCTACACGGTGCAGCCACAAATTTGGCCTGTCGCTGCTACACGGTACAGCCACAAATTTGGCCCGTCGCTGCTACACGGTACAGCCACAAATTTGGCCCGTCGCTGCTACACGGTACAGCCACAAATTTGGCCCGTCGCTGCTACACGGTACAGCCACAAATTTGGCCCGTCGCTGCTACACGGTACAGCCACAAATTTGGCCCGTCGCTGCTCCCGGGTTAATGCAAGGCCATCCAGACGGGAGGCCTCTCCACTCCCTCAGTGACCCGTCAGTCGAGTGGGGACAGCGGTCGGGTCAGCCGGGGCTGCTGTCAACCTCACTGTTTTCCTTGTGTTGTTTGTTTGTTTGTATTACTTGTTTTAACATACATAACGAAAAGAATGCAAACAAATAATGTATTCATTAAGTATGCATAATAGTAATAATGATACATATACATCAATTGAAACTTATCAGCAAAATCTTGAATGTTAAAGAACATAATGTCAAGACATATCAGCTCCTTGATGGATCAAGGAATATACACACACACACACACACACACACACACACACACACACACACACACAGTATAATGGTACGGTATAACTCATATCTAACACACACACACACACACACACACACACACACACAGTATAATGGTACAGTATAATTCATGTCTAACACACACACACACACACACTATAAGGGTACAGTATAAGACATGTCTAACACACACACACAGACACACACACACACACACACACACACAGTATAATGGTACAGTATAATCATGTCCAACACACACACACACACACACAAATTATAATGTTAAATTATAATTAATGTCTAACACACACACACACACACACACACACACACACACACACACACACACACACACAGCATAATGGTACAGTATAATTCATGTCTAACACACACACACACACACACACACAGCATAATGGTACAGTATAATTCATGTCTAACACACACACACACACACACACACACACACACAGCATAATGGTACAGTATAATTCATGTCTAACACACACACACACACACACACACACACACACACACACAGCATAATGGTACAGTATAATTCATGTCTAACACACACACACACACACACACACACACAGTATAATGGTACAGTATAATTCATGTCTAACACACACACACACACACACACACACACACACACACACACACACACACACACAGTATAATGGTACAGTATAATTCATGTCTAACACACACACACACACACACACACACACACACACACACACAGTATAATGGTACGGATACCTTGCCATGAAGCAAGGCTTTGCCGTTTATTGCAAGCGGTTGTAATATTCATATCATATCATTTATATATTGATACCATTGTATGATATTCAAATTCATATATACTCAATATAACACATTCATGTCAGATAACATGTTTTTCATTGTATCCTTGCCCTAGCAAATACTGCTACTAATAACATCACATTCATAACACCCTATCACATCTCACTAACATGCTATATATATATATATATATATATATATATATATATATATATATATATATATATATATATATATATATATATATATATATATATATATATATATATATATATATATATATATATATATGCATTTTTCATTCATCTCATATAAGCATATTTTATTCATATCATATATTCATATGTATTGCATCTAGTATATTGATATCCATGTTTAATGTTTATATTCATATAATTATATCATGTTATTCTTTTTTCACACACATTATGCCTAGCATATGTAAAGAACCACATCATGTTCATACTGTATTCATCAGTGATTAGTCACACCATATACATAATCATATCACAGTCACATTCCTCTCATAACGCATCATATTCATATATTCACATCACGAATATTCATATATAATAATACATGTGTAACACAGGCTATTTTATGAACTATATTATTGGCTGTTATAATGCCTGACAAACCCTCATCATTTAATACAGCCGTAATGGGTTTTGTACCTGCTGACTGTACTGACTGTCTCACTGTGCTGAACATGTTATCATGCAGCAGCTGCTTAACTCGTTTGTTTGTGGCACGCAGCGCACGCCTCCTCGTCTTGTGGGAAGGAAAACACCATCACTCTGGGTCCAGTTTTGAAGATTCCCTCCCAGTAAGGCACACAGCACTTGTATGGCAGTATTGTTATCTGGGTAAGAGGCAGAAACAATGTTAACAAGTTTTTCACTGTTTTCAGAGTCAATAATGCACAAAACAGAGAGCGTGACCTCTCCTGACCACAGCTGACCCGACACTACCTGGCACTACTTGGCCTACGTCACGGCCTACCCCCCCGTGAAGAGGCCTCCCCCTCTAGATGGCCTTGGTTAATGGCAAAAAGATTTATTTCAAGTTTTTTTACAATAGTCTATCGATTTTAACTTATAATAATAATAATAATAATAATAATAATCAGTTTATTCAGGAAATTGCAGCCGTTAAGCTGAAAATGTACATATTAATATACAGTGCAACCATAAAGAAAAATACAATATGAAAGGGGTGTGGGGGTTTGTGATTTACATTAACGGAGGGAAAGTAGTGATGATGCTTGAGGGGTGAAGAGGTGGAGGAGTGCGGTGTGGTAGAGCGATGAGGCGGGAAGGTAATCCTCCTCTGGAAGGCGAGTAGGTGTTAATCCGAGGTCATCCCCAGGTCACAATGCTGGGTCAGGTAGCAGCAGGTGGCCAGAGAGCAGGTAGAGGCGGTATCGACGGTCACTCAGAAAGGGGCTTAGCGGTGGAGTGCTAATCCAACACAGGTGGCGAGACAGATGTGAAGACTCGCTGCTGTGCCTGGGAACAGACTGCACAGCCTCGGTGGTGAGCAGCCTGCTCATTGCCCCCACCTGAGTGACGAAGCCTCCACTGCACTGCACCTGACCAGACTTCAACAGCAGGATGGGCGGGCCTGGGGAGACCTCGGGGAGTTGGCAGGGGCCTGATGGAAGGCCGCGGCGGCGACACACTCGGCGATCCTGATACCACACACGCACTCCACTCACTGTCTGTCAGACTGTCACCATGATTTCACTTAGTCACAAAAAAATTAACTTGCTATGTAGTGATTCTGGAAGTAGGTTTCTTGATGAAAGGGGAGAGGGGGCTGGAGGGGAAGGGGAGAGGCCAACAGGCTGGCCCTGGGCTACTCCATGCGGAGCGCCATGACCCACGTCTGACCTCGGTCAGGACTGGGCGTGACTCAGTCGTTGTCTTTCCCTGTAATCCCAAGCCATTCATAACACCATGCAGTCGTATTGTGACTATGTGTATATTCCACAAATAGATAACGTACGGAATAACAGTGAGACAGATTGCCATGTGCAGGTCATCGCTAGATCTGTCAACAATGGAGGTTTCCCCGGCCCAAGCCACAGAGCTCAAGTTAGAGAATAGTGACTTTATTTTGTTGTGATTTAACCGTGTAGCAGCGATGGGCCAAATTTGTGGCTTTACTGTGTAGCAGCGATGGGCCAAATTTGTGGCTTTACCGTGTAGCAGCGATGGGCCAAATTTGTGGCTTTACTGTGTAGCAGCGATGGGCCAAATTTGTGTCTTTACCGTGTAGCAGCGATGGGCCAAATTTGTGGCTTTACCGTGTAGCAGCGATGGGCCAAATTTGTGGCTTTACCGTGTAGCAGCGATGGGCC
Source organism: Eriocheir sinensis (assembly GCF_024679095.1). Classification (NCBI taxonomy): domain Eukaryota; kingdom Metazoa; phylum Arthropoda; class Malacostraca; order Decapoda; family Varunidae; genus Eriocheir; species Eriocheir sinensis. The sequence continues at coordinate 25,048,222 of NC_066509.1, read as the reverse complement.
AAATTTGTGGCTTTACCGTGTAGCAGCGATGGGCCAAATTTGTGGCTTTACCGTGTAGCAGCGACAGGCCAAATTTGTGGCTTTACTGTGTAGCAGCGACAGGCCAAATTTGTGTCTTTACCGTGTAGCAGCGACGGGCCAAATTTGTGGCTTTACTGTGTAGCAGCGATGGGCCAAATTTGTGTCTTTACCGTGTAGCAGCGACAGGCCAAATTTGTGTCTTTACCGTGTAGCAGCGATGGGCCAAATTTGTGTCTTTACCGTGTAGCAGCGACAGGCCAAATTTGTGTCTTTACCGTGTAGCAGCGATGGGCCAAATTTGTGTCTTTACCGTGTAGCAGCGATGGGCCAAATTTGTGTCTTTACCGTGTAGCAGCGATGGGCCAAATTTGTGTCTTTACCGTGTAGCAGCGACGGGCCAAATTTGTGTCTTTACCGTATCAGCGACAGGCCAAATTTGTGTCTTTACCGTGTAGCAGCGACAGGCCAAATTTGTGTCTTTACCGTGTAGCAGCGATGGGCCAAATTTGTGTCTTTACCGTGTAGCAGCGACAGGCCAAATTTGTGTCTTTACCGTGTAGCAGCGATGGGCCAAATTTGTGACTTTATCGTGTAGCAGTGACGGGCCAAATTTGTGGCTTTACCGTGTAGCAGCGATGATCCAAATTTGTGACTTTACCGTGTAGCAGTGACGGGCCAAATTTGTGCCACGATATAAACCCCCCAAAAAAGATGACACATAATCTGATCACAAATGCTTTGATATATATTATGAAATGGTTTGTGTGAGGGGTGATTTTTTCTCATTTTCTCACTTAAAGGGACCATTAAGAAACATGATCCCCGCTGCTACCAGGTTAATTATTTTTTTTTATGTGTGTGTGTATAGTGGGTGACCCGTTTGCTCCCCTTCCAGCACTGCCGACACTTCCTGAACGCCTACAACAGCACGCTTGGGGACAGTCGACAGGTGTTCGCCGTGCCCTGCTACACTATGCACATTGGGCACCTCAAGCTGTGCAAGCCTAAGGTATGCTACTGCTGCTGCTATTACTACGAATGTTAATGATTTTTATTTATTTATTTATTATTATTTATTTTTTATGGGGTCTTCATGGTGCACTGATTCACTCACTCTGATCACAGACGAGAGAGCCTGGTTCAATTCCTGAGCGGAGTGGAAAAATTTGGGCAGCTTTTCCAATACCCTACGTAGCCCTGTCCACCCAGCAGTGTACCAGGTATTAATCGGGGTTGTGTCCCGTCTCCTGGGGTCTGTTCCTTCTCCTATAATTCCTTCCCTCCTGTCTCTCTCCGGCATATGACCACAGATGTTGTCTCTCTCTCTCTCTTCTCTCTAAACTCTCTCTCTCTCTTCTCTCTCTCTCTCCTTATTGCCTTTGAGCTGCCTCCTTGCTATAAAAATAAAAATAGAAAGTTTTCACAATTTTGATATTTTTTTCATTGCCTACTGATCATGCTTTTCTTCCCTGCATCTTACAAAGTGTGAGTTACCCGAGGGTTTGGATTGACTTCAACCTGGGCACCTCCTCCATCCTCATCCTGTGCCAGGTGGAGAGCACGCGCCCGCCCGCCCACCCGGTTAGTCAGTCAGGTAGTTGCTAGGTGACTAGGGGCCGTATAGCTAAACATTCCGTCGCCCAAGTTCACATATTTGACAAGGCATTCGTTGGAGTTTTGAGCAGGATTAGTTTTATGGCCCTGGTGGTAGTTTGATTCTTCTTCTGGACCGTGAACCTAAGGAAACACTCATTGGAACCTGATTGACCCACTCTTTGACCTTTAGAAATAGCTGATATGAGAAGCCAAAATGTCTTATGATACCGACCCAGGTCTCCCACTTATGATGACATACTCTCTCCCAGTTGTTCATCCTTCTCATGTCTTCCTCCACACACTGTCTCCAGTAGGGATGTACCGATGTATTGGTATCGGTGGTATCGGCACATTTTAACCCGTCCACTGCGATTGGAACGAATTTGGCTTTCACTGGTAGCCTGATAACATATACTCCCATGTCTTTCTCTGCCTCTGTGGTGGATAGTGGAGTGTTTCCCATGTGGTATTGGTGTGCTGGATATCCCTTCACTGGTAGCCTGGTTACATATAGTCCCAGGTCTTTCTCTGCCTCTGTGGTGGATAGTGGAGTGTTTCCCATGTGGTATTGGTGTGCTGGATATCCCTTCACTGGTAGCCTGATAACATATACTCCCATGTCTTTCTCTGCCTCTGTGGTGGATAGTGGAGTGTTTCCCATGTGGTATTGGTGTGCTGGATATCCCTTCACTGGTAGCCTGATAACATATACTCCCATGTCTTTCTCTGCCTCTGTGGTGGATAGTGGAGTGTTTCCCATGTGGTATTGGTGTGCTGGATATCCCTTCACTGGTAGCCTGGTAACATATAGCCCCTGTCTTTCTCTGCCTCTGTGGTGGATAGTGGAGTGTTTCCCATGTGGTATTGGTGTGCTGGATATCCCTTCACTGGTAGCCTGATAACATATACTCCCATGTCTTTCTCTGCCTCTGTGGTGGATAGTGGAGTGTTTCCCATGTGGTATTGGTGTGCTGGATATCCCTTCACTGGTAGCCTGGTTACATATAGTCCCAGGTCTTTCTCTGCCTCTGTGGTGGATAGTGGAGTGTTTCCCATGTGGTATTGGTGTGCTGGATATCCATTCACTGGTAGCCTGGTAACATACACTCCCAGGTCCTTCTCTGCCTCTGTGGTGGATAGTGGATTGTTTCCCATGTGTTATTGTTGTGCTGGATATCCCTTCACTGGTAGACTGGTAACATACACTCCCAGGTCTTTCTCAGCCTCTGTGGTGGATAGTGGAGTGTTTCCGATGTGGTATTGGTGTGCTGGATATCCCTTCACTGGTAGCCTGGTGACATACACTCCCAGGTCTTTCTCTGCCTCTGTGGTGGATAGTGGAGTGTTTCCCATGTGGTATTGGTGTGCTGGATATCCCCTCCCAAGCTGCAGGACTTTACAAATTTTCTTCATTGAATTGTAGCCACAGACACCCCATTCCTATAGGTTGGTGAGGTCTTCTGGTAGGAAATCCACAGTCAAGTGGCTAATTTTCAAGGTGCAGGGTTAGGAAGGGACGACCCCAAGTGAGGCGAGTCTTGTGTGTAAAGTCCCGCCTAGGATTGTTAAGGGTTGCCAATGGGGTTGTATGGTAACAGGGTTATCAAGGAGTGACTGAGGGGCCAGGCTTAGAGCTGTAACATTATTGTGTTGAATTTAGGCAACAGTCAAAAGAATGTATTGTTTTATAAGGTATCAATATTTATACAGCTTATTAATCCCTCACTTAATATGCAGGTACTGCCAGAAGAAGACAAGGAGGAGGAGGAGGAGGTGGAAGAGGAATCATTTGGTGAGTGTTAATTTTGTTCTGTTGTTTCTTCCTCCTCTCTCAATCCTTTTCCTCTTCTCTGATTCATTTGCATTCTACAATTGTTCCTTCTCTCTCTATTCTGCTAAAGTCTTCTTCTTCCATTCCAAGGTCATGCTCCAACTCCTGCTGTCCCCTCAGAGTATTTATTTCCCTCAGGTCATCTCATGAGGGACATTAAGTGACGGCCACACACTTTTCCACAAATGTTTACACTTCTGAGGTGATAGGAGGGGACATTTCAAGGGGTTCATTTTCAGCATTTATAGTCACTGTAGAGTTTTGAGATTTTGGAGGATCATGAACAAGAATCTAACTCCTTACACACCAAAAATTAGCTTCATAAACCTTTGCAGTCATTCTTAATGTTTGCCTCAAATTTTGTGTGTTGTGTGGCCTGGCCTGACATCTGGCCCTGGGGCGAGACTCTCAAAGCTGTTAGGAGCCACACCCAGCCACAAGCATGCAATGCCTTCACTGTTAGGAGCTTGCAAGCCACACCCACCCACAAACACACAATGCCTTCACTGCTGCAATTCTCAGAGATACATGATCGTTACCTAAGTTGAGTGGGTCGGGTGCAGCCTTACCTTGCTGTACATGAAATGCATTATAATTACCTAGTGTTCCCAACATGAAAATAGGAAGGACATGTTTTCAACAAGTAAATCTATCTGTTACAGTGAACAGCAGAGAGAGAGAGAGAGAGAGAGAGAGGTGTAACAATTGGCTTTTGAAATAATACATAATTCCCTTCCCTTCTCTTCCCTTCCCTTCCTTTCCCTTCCTTTCCCTTCCCATCCTTTCCCTTCCCAATCCCTTCCCTTCCCATCCCTTCCCTTCCATCCCTTCCCATCCCTTCCCTTCCATTCCTATCCCTTCCTTTCCCTTCCATCCCTTCCCTCTCCATCCCTTCCCATCCCTTCCCTTCCCATCCCTTCCCTTCCATTCCTATTCCTTCCTTTCCCTTCCCATTCCTTCCCATCCCATCCCTTCCCTTTCCATCCCTTCCCTTCTCTTCCCTTCCCTTCACATCCCTTCCTTTCCCTTTCTTTACCATCCCTTCCCATGCCAGCCCTTCCCTTCCCTTCCCTTCACTTCCCTTCACCTCCCTTCCTTTCCCTCCCCTTCCCATCCCATCCCTTCCCTTTCCATCCCTTCCCTTCCCTTCTCTTCCCTTCACATCCTTCCTTTCCCTCCTTCCCATCCCTTCCCTTCCTTTCCCTTTCCATCCCTTTCTTTCACATCCCTTCCTTCTCTTCCTTCCTTCCCTTCGCTCCGGTGTAGTATCCACTGGGGAAAAATTACATGAAAAGTTTTTCAACTGATTTCAATAGCCAAGGGTCAACATTTACAAAAAAAGATAGGGCATGTTGAGGTTGGGGAAATTATACAGGATCAAAGTTCAATGACCTTTTCTAGAAATAAGAATAAAGTTGTCTTTATGGAAAAGATATAGGACATGCATATCATTGGAGATTTTCTGAGAAATGAATAAAACCAGGAGGAGACTCAGGGACTACATCTTGACCTTTTAAATGGGCTCAAAGGTCAAAATTCACAAATTTATTACTAATATACATAAAGAATGCATGATTTTCACAATGAAAGCTTGTGTGCTTAAATTCACATGTGAGAAAAGTGATCTAGAGGGCTGGGTGTCACTACCCCCTCCAAGAAAAGGAAGAGCTGGGGAGTGGGGGCTCTCACTGGGCAGCTAAAGGTCATTGACCTTTTTTGTACATTTTGTCCAATTTTGTTTCTGGAGAATATTGATAAAGAAAATTATAATGGTTGTTGTGGAAATGCTTAGTGGGGAGGGTGAGAACAGCCTAACTTTGGACCTCCAAAAATAAAAATAAATGGCCAATTCCTCTGTGAATGTGTACACAAAAGATTGCCTGAAAATTGGTGTAAATTGATCATAGTAACGTGTGGTTTGGTGGCTGTCATAAACATGCCAAACCAGCCTTCCAAGGGCTTGCGATTGTCTTCTGTCAGGTCAAATATCTGGCCGGCCCTTCCATCCCCACCATCATGAGCAGAGCTGTACACAAATACTTTACAAACACAGTAGAATTCATGCTGAAAATGCCAATACAAAATTGAAGCCATTTGAGAAAGACTTGAGGTTAAACTTACACCAAGTATTGCCAAATAAATGATTTCCTCTTCCATCAGAGCACAACACATGCAGGAACACAAGGCAGCAGCAGCAGCAGCATGGTTACACAGACTAGCCCTTCATGGCAGTTACAACAACTTCCTTTAAGGAGGTTTGGGGAGCAATGTCAACATCTTAGGTCCAAGTTTGTTGTCCTCCCCATCCTCTTCCCTCAGGCGTAAGAACAGAGGTGTTGAGATTATGCCACACAGCAATCTGTAGCTGGACTCTCAGGGCGTGCTGCAGGGTTGCTGCATTAGGGTGAAGCCTATCAGTATCAATCTTGCAGCTTGCTTCTGAAATTTGAGGAAAGGAGCTTTCTCTGAAGGAGTATCTCCACATGCCACACCTGCATTGCTTTGACACCTGCATGTTTTAGCTCATCGTGGGAGGAATCAGTGTTCGTGTATGTGTTTGTGACATGTCTTGGAAAATCTCATTTGTAGATTGTCTCCTTTGTGTGTCCATGGATACAGTGTCATTGCCTGACCATGCATACATGAACAAAAGATCAGTTTGGTCACTAATTCCTACTGACGATATATCATACAGGCCATCCATGAGTGGGAACAGATTTGTGCAGTAGACGGGTCGGTGGTACACGAGAAGTATTAATAATCTTGGGCAACAACAACAGCTTCAGGAGTGCTCACACTTTTGACAAGTCCAGTAGCTGTCTTGACGACCAGTGTGTCATCTCGTGCAGTGTCAGCTGTGTCTTGATAAATGCTTCTTTGTTCTCCTCATTGGCAAGAAATTGTTCCCTATCACACAGTCAGTTCTGGTGGGACTCCCAAATTATGAGATATTGTTCTGCCTGCCATTGTACGCATGTGTTCATGATCTTTGGATCCCTTCCATCACACACTAGTACTGCACCATCAATGAACCTTCCCTGAACATAGCTATCAGCTGTGGCCTTGATGCTTCCTCCATTTCACTGGTGAAGTAACCATCCCCCATCCTGTTTTCCATGTCCAGGCCAAGAGCATCCTGCCAAATTCAATGCTTCCAATAAAGAAGAGTCATCTATTTGTATTAACAAGACTCTCCTAGCCCTTCCAATGTAAGCTTTGAAGTTTCCCTTCATCCTCTTCACATCTCTCATCTGTCATCACCTAGCAATCCAGCTTGTGCACGACCTCAAACAGATACAAATTGTTCGGCCAAGGATCGGCAACTTTATGCAGACTGTTACCCTTGAGACCTCATCTCAGAATGAACTATCATACATTGAAACACCTTATTTACAACATGTGTTCCTCATCTTTACTGATCAAGACTTGTGCGTTTGGGTTTTGATTTATTAAACATAGAAAGCTCAATGACCTTTGATCTCTTCCAAACCACTTATTCACTTTTTTTTTAAGCAGCCATGGGAACTCAAACAGGGTCACTATTTTTTGCATGAAATATTATATTCTCCTGAGATAAGATAACTTCTTAACAAATGCTGGCGTGTTGAATATTTTGACCTCAATTTCAGAGGTAATATATTGTTTTTTTGTAAGTGGTTACATTTCAGATCTTTCCTTGACACCATTCTGTTCATTTTGACACTACCAAGATCAGCCATTTATGACGTTTCATTTGCGAGATAGAGATTTGGACCTTTTAACGAAAGGTCATTGACCTTTGACCCCTGTAGAGAAAATTCCCCAACCTCTACATGCCCTATCTTTTTTTCAGTAAATGTTGATCCCCTTGGCTATTGAAATCAGTTGAAAAATGATTTCATCTAATTTTTTTCCCAGATTTAGTAGATATTTTTCTAATTTTGGGTTACTAGTGATGTATTTTGCAATCCAGGATCCCTGTGTCGCTGCCCGCCGTGCATAGGAGTCATTAAAAATCCTGCCCGGTGGTTTCCAGGAAGGGTTCTCACATAGCCTCTTCTATGGAAGAGTAGTAGCAGCCACGGCCCTGTTATAACTGATGTGTGGTTGCTCCTCGGCTGGCTGGAGGAGAAGGCGACACTCTAGAGCCGGGAGTGGGTCGGTTCAATTGACGAGTTGCTGCCACCGGCCTCAGTAGCTCGCATATGTCCATTACCGAGCGATGGCTGTCTGGCCATAGTATGCGCAGGGATTCCACCTCCCACTGAGTCTCCTGATTGGCCTGTAGCTGAAGTTGCAGTCTTTGCGGACAAAGCCGACTCGGCTTTCTTCATTACAGCCGTGTAACTCTTTGCAGTCTCGTCATTTTCCATCCACTTCTCTTTGATTATGTGCAGCCTCGCTTCTCTGTCTTGAATGCCATCCAGCCTAACTGTTGTAGCCGTGTCATGAAGTCGCTCCCCTCTCCAAATTGTTGTTCCTCGAAGTGCAGGATCCTGATTTCGATAGCGTCAGAGGTAGATGACAGTCCAGTGTGTTGGCCCCCATTCTGCGTTCAGCTGCACTCGTTGCTCTACGTATGCAGCCGTCTGTCCCCGCAGCTGACGTAGTGACAGCCCGGTAGTCTGGCTTATCCCACACTTTCACCCCTCGCAAGACGTTGGCATCCCTGGTGTAGTGAAACGCCCGGAATGCTGCCGGGGATGTCGTCGCCGAAGGTTAGCGTCAGGGGCACCTCTTGCGGGCGGAGTGTGGGCGCAGAGTCCATCATTACGTAGCTTCCTGCTGCCACCAGTCAGGGTCCAGCAAAACAGCGTCTCAAAGAAGTGCTTTACTCCCAGGTATGGAGGCCGACTGCCAACTCGATCAAGCATCTCTAATCTCAATGGAATGGAATGGAGTTACAAACCCAACAACCAACACATGACATAATATACAATAATTAACCCTCACTGATCATTCAATAGGCTGTGATGCAACTGTCTGGAAGATTCTGTTTCCTCCATTAAAGCAGTTAGGGTGTGGAATGGCTAGTGCCATATTATAAGGATAAATAGCATTATTGTATGTTCATGGCTTTTTGTTATATATATATATATATATATATATATATATATATATATATATATATATATATATATATATATATATATATATATATATATATATATATATATATATATATATATATATATATATATATATAGGCCTAGCCTAGTCCCAAAATGTCTGAAAAACTAACTTTTTTTTTTTTTTTTTTTTTTACAGCAAAGGAGACAGTTCAAGGGCACAAAAAGTAAACATTAATAAAAAAGCCCGCTACTCGCTGCTCATAAAAGAATCCAAAGAGGTGGCCGAAAGATAGGTCAGTTTCGGGAGGAGAGGTGTCCTGATACCCTCCTCTTGAAAGAGTTCAAGTCGTAGGCAGGAGGAAATACAGATGAAGGAAGATTGTTCCAGAGTTTACCAGCGTGAGGGATGAAAGAGTGAAGATGCTGGTTAACTCTTGCATAAGGGTTTGGACAGTATAGGGATGAGCATGAGTAGAAAGTCGAGTGCAGCAGGGGCCAGGGAGGGGGAGGCATGCAGTTAGCAAGTTCAGAAGAGCAGTCAGCGTGGAAATATCGATAGAAGATAGAAAGAGAGGCAATATTGTAGCGGAATTTAAGAGGTAGAAGACTATCAGTATGAGGAGGAGAGCTGATGAGACGAAGAGCCTTAGCCTCCACTCTGTCCAGAAGAGCTGTGTGAGTGGAGCCCCCCCACACATGAACCTGATTTCATTACAAACTGTTGTAAAGAATGTTGGCTGCCTCCACATCCAGGCCGACACACAAGGGCAGGACCATGTATCGTGATATGGATTGTGTTCAGTGCTTGATTGGCTCCCTCGCAGACACTCATGTGGGACCACATCTTGCATGCTGGAGTGTTTCTTTGTTATATGCCGTAGATTACCCAGACGCATACGCAACTTGAAACATGGTGTCATCCCTAGGCTCAATAATTTCTTTTGTAGCCACATTAGGATTCCTATTACTAATTGTTTGAGAAGCTTTTGTGTCTTAACCGCCCCATTGTTTTTCTCCTTTCTTACCCTCTTCAATTGAATGAGAGCATGCTTACCCCCCAGCAGATCATAGAAACTACCCTTAGTACTAACTTGTAAAATGGCAGATAGACATTTAACCCGGTGGTAGCTGCGGGGATCATGTTTCGTAATGGTCCCTCTAAGTGAGAAAATGAGAAAATCGCCCCTCACACAAATCATTTCATAATACGTATATATCAAAGCATTTGTGATCAGATTATGTATCATCTATTTTGGGGGGTTATATCATGGCACAAATTTGGCCCGTCGCTGCTACACGGTAAAGCCACAAATTTGGCCCGTCACTGCTACACGGTAAAGCCACAAATTTGGCCCGTCACTGCTACACGGTAAAGCCACAAATTTGGCCCGTCACTGCTACACGGTAAAGCCACAAATTTGGCCCGTCACTGCTACACGGTAAAGCCACAAATTTGGCCCGTCGCTGCTACACGGTAAAGCCACAAATTTGGCCCGTCACTGCTACACGGTAAAGCCACAAATTTGGCCCGTCGCTGCTTCCGGGCTAAGCTCCTATAAGGAAGAAAACTCTTCTTTTAAAACCAACTTATGGCAACATGAGCAGCATACTTAATTAAACTTCCAAGACAGAGCTTCTCCTTTCATAGAACAATTAACTTTCTTTCATGACCATATTATATTAGTAATTGTACTAGTAATGGTAACATTTGTAGGCTACATAACAACAACTGTATTTTGTAATATTAACCGCTACATTATACTAGAAAATCCAGCTATTGAAGTAGTAATTTGAACATCTCTCCCCGCTTTCATTCTGATTTGTATTGGTCTTCCTTCCCTCCGATATCTTCTCTATGAAGTCAATAACCCTTCAATAACTCTTAAGACAGTTGGACATCAATGAAGATATGAATACTCAGAGTTTTTACAGGTAGAGTTTGATTGATACATAGTTCCGTTTAACGAATTAGAAGCCTCAGGATTTTGTCTGTTAGATGTAGATAACCGGACTGTACTCCCAATAAATACCCAAATTCGGGCGGGGGCTTCGTGGTGCAGTGGCTAGCACACTCGGCTCACAACCGAGAGAGCCTGGGTTTGATTCCCGGAGTGGAAAAATTTGGCCTGCTTTTCCGATACCCTACGCCCCTGTCCACCCAGCAGTGTACCAGGTATTAATCGGGGGTTGTGTCCCGTCTCCTGGGATCTGTTCCCTTCTCCTATAATTCCTTCCCCTCCTGTCTCTCCGGCATATGACCATAGATGTTGCGCTGCCCACTAAACAAAACTTTCCAAAACTTTCCCAAATTTTGGTCCTAATTACTGCAGCCAAAGTCACTCATTCCTGAACCGTCCCATCTCTAGGTATTGAAGCAGATGCAATTCCAGGCCGACTTAATCAATCAAGATTTTAACCGGCCTGGACTATTCTACAGGCAGTGTTCAGAAATTTGTGGAGCGAATCACAGATCTATTGTTATTGAAAGAACTTGTATTAACTCATTCTTAAACTAAATTTTTTTATCAACTGAAACCTCCCCCCTAAACCTTAGCTAAATTATTGAGGTGATCCTATTCATTCTTTATGAATTCCTTAATTATGCCACAACTTTCTTTTTCTCCTAAGATTCCTCCTAGTCTTTATATTTAATATGAAACCTTTTTCTAAAATTAGCTTTTTGCCTCACAACAGAAAAACTTCAATTTCTCAATCTTGAAAATTATAATTAATATTCTCCATCTTTGAACCTTCTCCAAGAATCTTCAACTTGTCAGTAAAGTGAATTTCCACTATCTTGACGGTGTTGCTGCCTCACTGAGCTTCTCGCTGATCCTTGTCTGGGAGAAAAATGATTTGAACTCTTCATAAAGAATTGAAAGCTCCTTTACAACCTTCCCATAATGGCTCCTCTGTGTTATTTGTTGCCTTGTTCAGACTAATTGTCTTTAATAATTTTAAGGACTTTTCTCCTGTATGTGTTTAGTAGATCTGGGCACATAATGACACACCACTATCTCCTCCACTGTGAGTCATAACGTTGGGATGGCTCAAACACACCAAACATGTGTTTAGTAGATCTGGGCACATAATGACACACCACTACCGTATCTCCTCCACTGTGAGTCATAACGTTGGGATGGCTCAAACACACCAAACATGTGTTTAGTAGATCTGGGCACATAATGACACACCACTATCTCCTCCACTGTGAGTCATAACGTTGGGATGGCTCAAACACACCAAACATGTGTTTAGTAGATCTGGGCACATAATGACACACCAATATCTCCTCCACTGTGAGTCATAACGTTGGGATGGCTCAAACACACCAAACATGTATTTGGCCATTTAGTTCCCCAAGCTTTGCCTTGATGCCTTTTATTGTGAAACCATTACAAACACAGTAATTCGTACTTTAGCAGTAACTCGTCCGGTGGTCACCTACTTCTAACTTTGTTAGCTTTGTTTACTTTGTTATTTATAGTTTTATTAAAGAGTGATGTATGTATGTATGTATGTATGCAGTGGTGGGACTCAGTTTTTTAAGAACAGGTTCTCTCACTCCTGGACTGGCTAACAATGGGTTCTATCACAGTCGCTAGAAGCAAACCATGATGCTGGTTGGCCCGACATAGTGCAAAGATTGATCTTTGGGTTGCTACAGTCTAGCAAGTGAAATTATTGATTTTAGTTATTTTTCCAACTTTAAAAAAAAAAGTCCAAATTCCTAATGGTTAAAGCTTAATTAATGCTGAGCGGACAGTATATGCTTAGTGACTATTAAAATGTTTGGGTTGTTGCAAATGTTATTATCCATTAGACTATAACCAGTTGTGATAATGTTGTGCTAACATTTTTATAGCCACTGTTTGCAATTATAAAATATTTATTTTCTGTGCTTCAAAACTCTTTTAATTAGTTTATTAGTAATGCTTATTTTTTTAAATATTTTTGCATCTTATTAAGCAACCTTTACTTGGTAATATATCAGTTTATAGTAGAAATGTGTTTGAATTCTGCATTTACCTAACATGTTGCCTTCTGGAAAAGGAAAATATTAAGGAAAATGCTTCAGCTTAAGTCTTTTAGTCATGATCTTTCAGCCTTGCCTCTTCCACTTTGTTCTATTTTCCATCAGCACGACAATGTTGTCAATATACGATTGATCAGAATGCATCAATAGTCTATTGGGCTTATTTTGTGTCTCAGCCCTATGCCTATATATTTATAGATTCAAACGGTTATCAAAGTGATCTTGACATATTTAAGATCACCATTCCTTACGCCGTGATGCGTGACTACAGAAAATAATGGTTTCAGCCTCAAAAAAATAAAATAAAATAAAATAAAATCCAAGCAGCTACAGTGGTCTGAAGATCATTATGAGCCCTGGGGAGGTCCTGTGAGGTTATCACAGGCGTGACAGCTGGCCTGTCTTCTTCAGGAAGACACAGGTGTGACAGCTGGTTGCCGTGAAGTAAACAAAACCAGCTGGCAGCGGTTGCTGTCGGTGTAGCCTTTGTAACGGCGCTCTCGTTGGAATCGGTGATGCCACATTGGTCTTGAACCCGTGTTCGGCTCCACCCGACATCCAGTCTGGTTTTAGTCGTGTTTTTGACTCTCAAAAACCAGCAACAGATCTGTGAGGGGTTTACCAAAATAAGTTATAAGTAAAAGGTGTTCATGGGGGGAAAATTGAGAACCCCTGATTTAAGCTGACAGTAACAACCGTTTCTCAGGATTAAAGAAATTCCAAGAACAGGTTCTTGCGAACCGGCTGAATCCCATCACTGTATGTATGTATATAACTAGGATGTCAACAATTCCTCCTATTCATGTTCTGAAATGTCGAAATTTACTCTTTTCTCCACTCCAACGTGACCTCTGCGTGTAACGAAACACACGAGAAATTAATCCAGACAAGGAAAGGTTTGCCGGTGCCGGGGACCAAACCCACGACCAGCGAGAAGAGAGCCACTCCTTCACCAGTCGGCCAAAGAGGTGCCCCCCCCCTGGCAGAGGGAGTTATGGGAGGCTGCTGGCCCATCAGGCTTAGTCGCCGCGGCAATACAATTGTTTTGACCTCTTCCGCTGTGCATCACTCTTTGGGTGGTGCTTCTTCACACTTAGTTACTCAGTCATAGTTAAATTTGGGTTCCGCCATGCGCAGATCATGATGGGACAAACCACATGAGGGGGCGAGACTCAACGCCACACCGGGTAGACATGGCAGACAGGGTGAAGCTCCGTGGTACACTCACCAAAAACTTCTCCATGCATTCTGAGATACACAGACCAACACTTTTGAGACACTCCTCCCAGTGTGTCAGCCTTGTGTACTCCTGCTCTTGTGAAGGTGCCAGGGACTCGGTATTAGGACATATGCACTGCTGAGGCTTGTCGCTTCAAAGCATTGTGCTGTGCTGGGAAGATATCACTTACGTATCCATAATATAATAATTGGTTGTGCTGATAATTCCTCATCATATAGGTGTTTTTTCCCATACGTAATATGCTGTCATTCTGGTGGTAAGTACGGTGGCAGGCACACCCCCTCATACTCTTGCCTGGCCAAGTAACAGCCAATCATTGCACTGGAGGAGTAAGCTTGCTTCTGCCTTGCCAGTGCTCGGGAGTGCAGGAAAACAGTATCTGTGCACCTCACATCACCATGAAGTATTAACTGCCAGATAAAGCTTCCCCTGAAGAACTCATTCTGTGTTGCTGCAGGGTGCTGCATCTACAAACACAGACGCAGTAACATCACCTGACCCAGTACAAACATCACAAATAAATAAGGAAGACGAAAGCGACATAGAACGTTAGAATACATCCAACTTTAAGAACAATTTGAAGAACACAGCACAGCGAGGTGACAGTGGGAAGAACAAATCATTATTGAAACACACAGGGAGCCAAAAGGGGCGTCTCAGGCCACCATACAGCTGGCGCTCTGCCGGCTTCCCGAGACCGCCCACTTCACCCAACGACAGCACCACGCCAAAGGCTATAAGGACGAGAATCATGTAAACGGAAGCCATGTAGAATAACACTACTCATGAATATTCACTCTTATGTACTATAACCATAGAGGATGTGACAATATCATAGGGTGAGGAGTTCACCCTCAGTTCAGGAGAATTTTTTACCCTGTCATTAGTTATGACGTAGTTATGACGTATAGTGACGTAGGCAATCGCACATATTAGGGGGTTCCCTCTGAGTACTAGGGGCAGAACTAGAAATAATTGTGACCGACAATCACGTGTCCCTCTAAATTGTAGACACAATATGTGTCGTGTTCATCTACGCTGTCGTGAGTAGAAAGTGAAGTGTTGTACCGTAAAGGAAAGCGCACTAGTGTCCATTGTGTATAGTGGTATTGTTTAGATTATAAGAGTATATATATTCAGTGTATGTGTAATAAGAAATAGTTAGAATTGCAACTAGTATTGAAGTAGGACGATACTTGTCCCTTAACAGGCAGTGTGCGAGGCCTGACGACCCGCTGGGTCTGACTGAAGTGTATTTTGTATTTTATATTATTCTTGTTATTCATAGTGTTAAGATAGGTTAAATTAAATATAAAAAAGCGACAACGTTTCATCACCCCAACTACGAGCTCCTTCAAATACTCTTGAAGTACCAGAACATTAAGTCAGTTGTCGCAGCTACAAATCAGTCTTAAATCTCCTTGAGAGCCCGGTAGTGGGCCACAACACTTCAAAAGCCTTGCCAGATGTGTGTGTTTGGCCGCATATGCCTAAAACGTCAAGGATTATGATGAGACCAAGAAGACAGCCATATATATGTGCACACTGTTAACTTGACTGTAGATAGAAAGAAATATAAACTTGTTTTTAGCGTACAAAGAAAATACCTTCATTCGCCACGTGACATCTACAAGAAAAAAATAGTCATTTGTCTTGTGTTACAGAATGAATGTTATAGGTCAAGGCTAGCAGTGATACTTAGCATACACAGGTAGGTCTTGCAGTATTCCAGATAGTGTTAGAAAACTGAGAACATTGCACGGTCACAACGCTGTCGGTCAAGGTGGAAGCAGAGTGAGGGGTTATGTGCGGTGATTGGCTGCCACAGAGCTGGTCAAGAGAAAGAGAGAGGAGGCTTGACCACCTGTAATATCCTACTGAAACAGACTGTACCTTACCACAGAGTCACTGACATAAGGTCGTCAATGCACTACAGAGATTATTGACAATTACCATGGGGGGACTGTGCTGTGGATGCAGTTATTCTGTAAGCCATTCCACTCAGGACATTGATCGCTATTCTGAGACGCTGCCGACTCTCACACCAGTTATTTCTAAATGTCAAAAAAAGGAAAATGTGTTCTCAGGAGTATTTTTTTTAGAGTTATGGGTACAGGAGCCTTGTCAGACTCCCACCAGGGTCAAAACACTAGCCATGGAAAGGCCCACAACTACCAAAGCCATGTTAAGTATGTGTGCTTGGGTGCAGAAATCTTTGATAACATGGACCATTCTCAGGCAGTTTAAATGCTGGGTTGACCTCATCCCTATTCATTGCCAGTAAAAGTATACAGAATTATAATATCTGGCAAAATTAATACGTAAAGGACATACTGCACCAGCGTGGATAGCTGTACGATATATGACGATGATAGGTATTTATTTAATAATGAGTGTATGCACCCTGCCGTGATTACACTGTTAAAATCTGCTGCGAGGCTTTGAGGCCTGTCACTAGTGGAGCCTGTGGCCACATGTCTTCAGACCCATTCATACGTTAGAGATGGAAACACCAGTCGGCTGTGCTATTTGACGATGACTGAGGCCTTCACCGTCAAGGATAATGATGACTTTGTGCTGGTCTTGTGGGGTCTACATTGCCACTAACTTGAGCAGAGAGAGAGAGAGAGAGAGAGAGAGAGAGAGAGAGAGAGAGAGAGAGAGAGACCTATCCTAAGAGTGGGGAAAACTACCACTTACCTCCTCCTCCTCCTTCTTCTCCTCTTCCTCTTATTGCCTTTTTCTTCAAGCCTGTAATAATTGCAACACCCAATTAGTACTGTATGCTGGGACATGAGAAAATTATTTTAGTTGTAAAACCAGAAAAGAAAGTCCTTGACTCGGGTTTAGCAGGCGTGCCCTAACACCTGTACCCATTTGAGTGACCTGCCAGGCTTTATACAGGGAGGGCAGACCACTCAGGGACAGAATAAGGCAACACTGGGGCCAACTTACCTAACAGTACATTTTGGCTGGGTGTGCCATCCAGCCTATAGGTGTACCCAGGGAAGGTTATGTATGCTACAGGCTGTGAATGAGGGGCAGGTTGTGCATCTCTTCCTGGGTCACTGGCTCCACCACCTACACACTAATTGAGCTGGTTTATGCCTTGCAGCCTTCACTTTCAGTCTTCTCAGCACAGCAACACTAAACCCAGCCAAGCACTGGAATACCCACCTTCAAGGCTATTACTGATGCTTGTACAGATGGTGCAAGAGAATCAAACCCCAAGCAGGCCACGACCACCTGCAGGGGGACTTACATTGGGATGTTTGTTTTTGCCTGCTACTGTCTATAGCTATGTTTAAGACCACGCTGTGAATATATATCATGTTCCTGGTCATGGCTCACTCACTCACTCACTGTGTAAGGAATTGGGTTCATATACACTCCCAGGAACGTCATACTGGTGCCTGCTACTGTCTATAGCTATGTTTAAGACCACGCTGTGAATATATATCATGTTCCACTCACTCACTGTGTAATTGTATATATATTGCAATACTATACAATAAGTATATCATGCAATAAGTTTAATAAATATGCCTAAATATATATATATATATATATATATATATATATATATATATATATATATATATATATATATATATATATATATATATATATATATATATATATATATATATATATATATATATATATATATATATATATATATATATATATATATATATATATATATATATATATATATATATATATATATATATATATATATATATATATATATATATATATATTTATAGCTAACTTATTGCATGATATACTTATATATATATATATATATATATATATATATATATATATATATATATATATATATATATATATATATATATATATATATATATATATATATATATATATATATGGCATATTTATGGCTAACTTATTGCGTGATATACTTATTGCATAGTATT